>NC_030677.2:105168535-105468535 GCF_000004195.4 Xenopus tropicalis
GGGTTCATATTTAGGGTGTTTTGTCTTGGTACCTAATGACCTGTAGAAAATAAGATGCTGCATAGTGGAAGCTTTGAGTGGATTTTTGGAAATGTTATCAAAATTGCCAACTTTAGGAAAGCTTTGCGGCTTGGTACTTTGGAGTAGAAAGACATGGGTACCCATTTTAGATTCGGGGGAATGTGTACTTTCCAAAAATATATGGCTTTCTGGGGTGAATGTACATTTTACTAGCTTTATCCCACATGTAATGATGTAAATGTTGATTTTGCAGAAGCTGAAATGACAGAAATGACAGTACATATGGGTATATGTTCACATTGGGGCCCCTACATGCCACATACTTAGGTAAACCTATACATATTGGGCATCAAACTGTTCAGTAGACCCCTGGGGTTCATATTTAGGGTGTTTTGTCTTGGTACCTAATGACCTGTAGAAAATAAGATGCTGCATAGTGGAAGTTTTGAGGTGATTTTTGGAAATGCCATAAAAATCGTCAAACTTAGGAAAGCTTTATGGCTTGGTACTTTGGAGTAGAAAGACATGGGTACCCATTTTAGATTCGGGGGAATGTGTACTTTCCAAAAATATATGACTTTCTGGGGTGAATGTACTTTTTACTAGCTTTATCCCACATGTAATGATGTAAATGTTGATTTTGCAGAAGCTGAAATGACAGAAATGACAGTACATATGGGTATATGTTCACATTGGGGCCCCTACATGCCACATACTTAGGTAAACCTATACATATTGGGCATCAAACTGTTCAGTAGACCTCTGGGGTTCATATTTAGGGTGTTTTGTCTTGGTACCTAATGACCTGTAGAAAATAAGATGCTGCATAGTGGAAGCTTTGAGTGGATTTTTGGAAATGTTATCAAAATTTCCAACTTTAGGAAAGCTTTGCGGCTTGGTACTTTGGAGTAGAAAGACATGGGTACCCATTTTAGATTCGGGGGAATGTGTACTTTCCAAAAATATATGGCTTTCTGGGGTGAATGTACTTTTTACTAGCTTTATCCCACATGTAATGATGTAAATGTTGATTTTGCAGAAGCTGAAATGACAGAAATGACAGTACATATGGGTATATGTTCACATTGGGGCCCCTACATGCCACATACTTAGGTAAACCTATACATATTTGGCATCAAACTGTTAAGTGGGCCCCTGGCGTTCATATTTAGGGTGTTTTATCTTGGTACCTAATGCTATGTGGGAGATAAGATGCTGGAAACTGGAAGCTTTGAGTGGATTTTTGGAAATGTTATCAAAATTGCCAACTTTAGGAAAGCTTTGCGGCTTGGTACTGTGGAGTAGAAAGACATGGGTACCCATTTTAGATTCGGGGGAATGTGTACTTTCCAAAAATATATGGCTTTCTGGGGTGAATGTACTTTTTACTAGCATTATCCCACATGTAATGATGTAAATGTTGATTTTGCAGAAGCTGAAATGACAGAAATGGCAGTACATATGGGGGTATGTTCACATTGGGGCCCCTACATGCCACATACTTAGCTAAACCTATACATATTGGGCATCAAACTGTTCAGTGGACCCCTGGCATTCATATTTAGGGTGTTTTATTTGGTTACTTTATGACCTTTAGGAGTTAAGATACTATAGACTGGAAGCTTTGAAGCGATTTTAAAAAAAATTCACAAATTTTGATAAAAACCAATAACTTTAGGAAAGCATTGCGACTTGATAGTTTGGAGTAGACAGACAGTTGTGCCTATTCTGGATTCCCCAGAATCTCTTCTTTCTAAAAATGTAAAATTTTCTGGGATAAACTTTCTGTTAGCGGAATTTTTGGCCTTAAAATCTAAAGTATGCAGCTTTCTGGAGCAGTGCTTTGGAAATTTGGTAGGTTACTGCTGGGAGTTTGTGACCTATACAAGTGAGAAATCTCCATAAAACTATATATATATTTGGTATTGGCACGTTCAGGAGACATGGGACTTTCCAAATCAGGTGTATTTTCATGCATAAAATATTTTTTGTTTCTGGTATGTGTGTTTATATTATGGAAAATATAATTTTTTTTCATTTTTTAGACATTTAGAAGCCTATATCTTGTTACAAAATTGGAATTACACAAAAATTCTACCATATTTTAAAAGCTTAGGTTGTCCTGAAAAAAACAATATATTGTTTTCCTGGGTAAACTAAAAGTCCCCCCAAGGAAAGGCTCCTAAAGTGAAACAGTGCAAAATGTTCAAAAACTGTCTGGCAGTAGAAGTTCCGCTTTGTTCAAAACGGCTGGCAGTGAAAAGGTTAATAGGATAACTTAAGGCTATTCTTACTATCTCCCAGCCTAACCCATCATTATAATATGCCTAATATCCCCTCATTAACATACAAGTCAATAAAACACAATATCTTAATTCTATCATATTAACCATATTAGCACATTAATCACATTAGCAGCAGGGAGAAAAATCCAGTAGGCCCCACTTTGGGTGCACCACCCCTAACCCCAATAGTGGCTGCAAGGAGGAAAAAGGGGGTACGCAGTGTGCATTACACACAGGGTGGGGGTGAAGGCTAGCAGCGGTGGAGAAGTTGGCAACTGAGGTGAGGGGCTCCTGGGGTGGCAACCTTGCTGAACCCTGGACACTCCAGTGCAACACCACGTAGACACATAATACATCATATAAATAAATGATGGTCCCCCTGAAGTACCAATATGTAAATGATTCCTTTTGTTTACACACAGTACTCATGTATGAGTATAGGATACTGCTCATAAGGCCTACACATCATACTATACAACCAGCCTGTCTGCATCAAGTTCTGAAGTGGCTGAATCACATGGCTACAGGTATTATGTAGTAATTGAACTATAGCTAAGCACATTTGTAATAGAGTGCTATCAGCTAACTGGTGCAATATTACGGCTAGGAGGAGGACAGACATTGGAGCCTAACATAACACTCATCTACAAAGCTTATTAGAATCACTACTACAGTTGGGAATTATGCAAACTTGTGCAACTTCATATTGTAGTGTAAAGTTATGAATCAGCTGGTATCCTTGGAGGGAGGAGCTTATGTTATATGGGTTTGTGCTCTACTCACTGGTGTATGTATAAGTGTCTCACATATACTGAGTAACACTGCTACCATAAATACCTGTTTGGTATATTGTACTATACCGAGGGGCCCCCACATGAGTGGTTATTCTGCTAATGTTAGAGTTTTTTTTTTATAAATAATGCTATTAATATCTTATGTTTTATTGACTTGTCAGGTGTAGGGTTGCTACCTGGCCAGTATTTTGCCAGCCTAGCTAGTAAAATACCAGGCAAGGCCGGGGCCAATACTGTGAATTTACCAGTCTACCTGTCATTCTACCTCCGGCCTACCCTCAACCTGCCCAAAATTCCTAATCAAGCAGGTTGTTATTGCCCATACACACAGGGTTTCTGTTGCTCTGTCTCCAGCCTGCCCATCTATATCACTGGTCCAACTCCTTTTGCATCACCCCTCCTCCCTCTACATTGTTGTCTCACCCTCTCCATGTCACCAATTTGCCTACTCCCACTCCCTTAAATTGAGCAAGAATCTTTCAAAAAAAAAAAAAAAAAAAGGGGGGGGGGGCAATTATAATGAGGGGATATAAGGCCTATTATAATGATGGGAATAGCTGATTTATCTCAAGGTATCATATTTATTCTTTGAATGCTTTCATTTAAAATTCATTTTTAGCTGCACAATCCATACAAACATCAGTTTTGTGCCACAAAATCAGTACAGCATTATAGTTCCCTCCATCTGTAAGACATTTAATTTAATAACCTGTAGTGTTTAATAGCTGCCCTTTTAAGAGTGTTTGTTCTTTGTTAATGCACTAGAGGGCACCCTCTATATCAGACCTCACATCATCGATGCACTGGGGATGGGGCAGCCATGTGGGGCAGAGCTGGCAGTTTTTTACCTTGTTAAATACATGCTTTTGTGTGTGTGTGTGTGTATGTGGGGGGGGGCAGGGTCAACACTTTATAAAAACAATTCAAACAGTGAAAAAAAAGACCAGTAAATTGACTTCAATTAAAACTTGAATGTTATTGGATAATGAATATACTTGCTTCTTATTGGTACAGTATTTTGACTGACAGTGTTGTTTCACAGAATGGATATTTTATCAGTTTTGTGGAACTGAGTATTCACTTTATTGATAGAATAAATTCTGTGCAGCGTGGCCCACTTTTGTGGCCACGCCCCCATTACCACACCCCATTTAAAAAAAAACACTTTTATATAGTTGAAATGGCGCGATCAGATGCAAATGTGCTATACCCTCATACTGTACTACCTAAGGAAAACAATATAGCAACTCCTACATATAAAATACAAATAGAGAAGGCAGCCAGTTATAAGTGAGTTATAACTATGTACCAGTTTTTCCCCCCCATACACAGTGCCCCCAATGGCCCAATAGACAGTACCCCTCATAGACAGTACCCCCCATACACAGTGTCCCCATAGACCAGGGGTGTCAAACTCAATCACATAAGGGGGCCGAAATCTAAAACACAGGCCAAAACGCAGGCCAAATTTTTTATTAATATACTTAGTAAGATACTAAGGGGTATATTTATTACAATGTGTAAAAACATTACTGTTAATGCTTCACTCCACATTTTACACAGCATGATAAATATACCCCTTAGTCTTAGTTACTATGTGAGGAAAATGGAATTTGATCAGGCTGGATGGTCAGACACACTCACCAAGGGCCACATAAAACAGCCAGGTGGGCCGGATTTGGCCCGCGGGCCTTGTGTTTGACATATATGCCATAGACAGTACCCCCCATACACAGTGCCCCCATAGAAAGTACCCCCATAGAAAGTGCCCCCAATAATTTGGGATAGTATATCTGTAATTTGATTTAAAATGTAAATATTTAAGATTAATTACATACTAATAAGTTAGGTTGAAAAAAGATACAGAACTATCAAGTTCTACAAGTTCTATATATATATACTGTATAATCTGCCTAACTGCTATTTTATCCAGAGGAAGGCACACACACCCCTTCTGAAGAATCTCTAATTTGCCTCAAAGGAGAAAAAATTTGAAAACTTAGCAAAACGGCTAAAAAATTCACAAAATGCGGCTACTGCATGACTTTTTTGACTCGCATGATTTTTTTTTATGTGACCCCAACTTTTTTTTACATGACCGCAACTTTTTCCGAAATCTGCAAATTATTGTTGTGGCGAATTTTTTCACTAAAAATGTGCCAATGCTGAAATGCAGAATTTTGCATTATTATTCCTGACTCTAAGATGGCAATCGGACCAGTCCACAGATCAACTTGTACTAAGTTCTATTTTCAATTACCCTGTATTTCCTCACTTGCTAAAAAAAATCCAACCCCTTCTTGAAGCTATCCTATCTATCTGCAACATCTGGTGCTCCATCTAACAAACCCTTTGCACCAAAGTATTGCAGAAAACTGTATTTAATTTCCACAACTTATTATAGAAATTACATAAAAGGAAAATGGTCTTTTTTTAAAGCATAAAACCATAGAACATTTCATTATTATCCTTCAAGATTACCATTATTATTTCACTGTGAATGGTTCTGAGAGGTTCTGTGTTCTTTGTAAAAATGAATAACGGTCATTTTTTTACTGAGATAATGACTAAACTGTTAATAATGTATGGTAGCTCTTTAGGTGAAGCCATGGAATATAGGTGTCAGTAAGAGTAGAGAAACAGCTGTCAATGCACAGCAACAAAGGAAACAATAGAAGACAAAAGATCTGTATATTTTACTTACTAGTCAAAAACACAAGTTCCAGGTTGAGCAGATGCAGACAGCAGCAATACAGGGCATATATAAAGGCTGCCTCTTCTCTCCTTTAGTGGCACTGACACTGCGATCCATTCACAATGGGAAAGGTAAGTCACAACCATGAAAATATCCTGATAATCCTGATGGTTTTTTAATTACTGTGTAAGTAAGATGAACATTTTTTTTTTTTTTTAAATCAAGCTGTGGCAAAAAAAACAGTTGCATACTTTACCCTAACTTATATCCATAATTATTCCAAATATAGCATGAAATGATAGAAGATTACTATAAATGTTCTGCAACCTTGTAACGTAAAAATGATAGAACTGTACCCATGTAAATTAAACAGAGAACTACCAATAAAGATTGCATTGCTTTGATTAATAGATCTAATCAGGGTTCCAGCTCCAACTTAAAAAGGATATATATCCTTTTTATATCTTTTAATTAATTTCCCTTAAATGAATATCACACTACCCAGTTAAACTGTATAAATACAGGTAAATAATCACTCTTTTCAGATGTGTAAAAAAAAAAAGATGTTAAACCACAATGTTTTTCTTTAGATCTTCTTTTACGAAGACAGGAACTTCCAAGGCCGCCACTATGAGTGTGGCTCAGACTGTTCTGACATGTCCTCATACTTCAATCGCTGCAACTCCATCAGGGTAGAGGGTGGTAACTGGATCCTCTATGAGCACCCCAGTTACAGGGGACACCAGTATTACCTCTGGCAAGGAGAATACCCAGACTTTCAGAGATGGATGGGCTTCAATGACTCTATCAGGTCCTGCCACTTTATCCCTTGTGTAAGTGTTTCCTAAAACCACTTTAGTGTTGCAATAGTAGAAAAGTATATTGTAGTAAAAGAGCTAGTAAAGTAAAATAGAATAAGAAAATGAAATTTGAAATATGTGGCTTGTCCATCTTTCATTTATTTTGTATGTATTTAATTTTTTAAAGCACCATGGCCAATACAAAATGAGCATCTACGAAAGAGGAGACTACCAAGGGCAGATGATGGAGTTCTTTGATGACTGCCCCAATACTTATGATCGATTCCGTTTCCATGACATTCACTCCTGCAATGTGTTTGATGGCCACTGGATGTTCTATGAGGAACCCAACTACAGGGGACGTCAGTTCTACCTGAGACCTGGACAATACAAGAGATACAGTGACTGGGGAGCCTCAAGTGCCAGAATTGGCTCATTTAGAAGAGTGTATCACCGATTTTAAATCATTTTGAACATCACAGAAAAAATACTTATATGTTCCAATAAAAATGACAAATTCCTCATTACTATTTTATGTAATTATTATTCGTACATGTAGTGCAGCTGTGGTATCCAATGCCAAAGAAAAAAAACATGGGACTAAACAGAGTGTACAGAAGACTAGTTTATTTAGAGAATGGGTATCAATTATGTAGATAGACTGACCAGACTTTGCTTAAATGGAGGAGAGATTCTTATGGTGGGATATGATTAGCTTCTATCTCAAAATAAAAGCAACAAAACTGATAGCCTAGTGACCAGGGACGGACTGGGGGTTGCAGGTGCCCCCACTGGCCGCATCCACTAACCCCCCCCCGCAGGGGCCCCCCTAACCCCCCACAGGGTCCCCCACCCGATGTCTTTCCCGAGCATGCATAAATTTAACGCATCAGAGGAGAACAGTCAGGCAGGGGGAGCACCAGAAAGGGTTGGGTCTAGGCTGCTGGGACCCACTGGGATTTTTTCACGGTGTCCTGATGGCCCAGTCTGACTCTGCTGGTGACGCACCCAGATTTAGCACTAGCCATCTTCTAATATGTTAAAACATGGGAAATATGTAAGGGAAAATTTCACAACAGAAAGAAAACAGGGAAAGAGTTAATCGGGTGGTTGCCAAAATTACAAACATATTGTACAAACACTGTTAATACGTAATTATTGTAGAATACATTGAATCATGTTCAATTAGATACATAGCCCAACATACAGACAGCTAAACCCAGATACAAAGTTGTTAACTAAATGAGTTCCAACGTCTGCTCATCTTGCAAACCAAAATGAGTTTCTGGGGCCTCATGGGCGACTCAAGCCACACATATCACATTATTATTTTTATGTATTTGGATTGGTTTTGTGGAAATTCTAATTTTGCTACATAGCTATTTTGTACATGCTCTTAAATGGAAACCAGTCTATCTTTGTGCCCACAACCGAAGGATTTTTTCCTGTACCGATCAATGTTAAACAGATATGCTAAACCTGATAACCAGATTTTTTTAAATGTTGCTCTGTGTATTCTGCTCAGCATGTGATAAGAATGGGACAAATTAGGCATAGCTTACAGAGATGTACCTCATACTCTCTATCAGGCAAATCCTTTTAACCCTCATTTTTATTTCATTAATGATAATAATAATAATAATAAAATCAATCATTTTACTAACAAAGGGTTTATAGTAATACTGATTACCTGCCTCAAGGCATTGTGCTACTTACCAGAAGATTATTATTACTGTGAATTTATAGAACACCAACACTTACTCAGCAGGGTTGTGCAATAAATGGGTTTATATATGAAACATACAAGAAAAAATGAAAAAAAACAACAAAAACCAATATAATAGGTAAAGTGGGGCCCCACCCAAAAGATCTTATAATCATTAAACATTTTTTGACAAAGACCAACATTATGGTGCAGATTTATCAGTGTGAAATTAGAGCACACCATAGAAAAACTCACCCACTTTCTTATGGGGTGCCGTTTGTCCAAAGTACATTTTGTCTATAAAAATACATTCTATATACAAAAAGCTGTGTGGATATAAACACTGGTAAAAAATATACAAAAGATATATTTCTAGTGAAGAATGAGACCAAAATCAACTTTATGCACAAAAGGATATTATTAAATTACAAACTCCATTCTGTACATTTTAACAAGCATTCTGTCTCACAAATGCATAACATCCATACAAAAAATCAGTTATGTGTAAAGTTACTCCCAGAATGAATAATGTAAAACAAAACTTGACAAAATATATAATGGTGTAACTGAATAGCATATTCCAGCTACATTTTCATGACAAAATAGATGTGTGTGACAGAAAGCAAGATTCTATAGCACAGAATTCATTCTATCAACAAAATTCCTGAACCAATAAAAAGCAAGCATGTTCATTATCCAATAATATGCAGGTTTTAACTGGAGTCAGTTTACTGGTTTTCCCACTGTTTTGTCTATAAAGTGTTCACACACACACCAACACACACACATAAGGATGTATTTGTTGGATTTAACAATAATAAAAATCTGCCAGCTCAGCCCCACAAGGCTGCATTATCCCTAGTGCTGAGGAGACTGTCTGGCCTGGTATAGAGGGTGCCCTCTAATGGCTGCTGTGTTGTAGGTTTTTAACCAGAAGGTCTTCCAAATGGATGAAAAATATAGTGCTGTACTGATGCTGTACTGATGCTGCACCATAATACTGATGTAGTGATGTTTATAGGCATTGTATTCTTGATAATGAGCTTTAAAGAAAACAAAATAAAAAACATTAATTTGATAACTTAAGGCTTTTCCTATTATCTCCCAGCCTAACCCATCCTTATAATATGCCTAATATCCCCTCAGTAACATACTAGTCAATAAAACACAATATCTTAATTCTATCATATTAACCATATTAGCACATTAATCATATTAGGAACAGGGAGAAAAATCCAGTAGGCCCCACTTTGGGTGCACCATCCCTAACCCCAATAGCGAGGAGGAAAAAGGGGGTACGCAGTGTGCATTACACACAGGGTGGGGGTGAAGGCTAGCAGCGGTAGAGAAGTTGGCAACTGAGGTGAGGGGCTCCTGGGGTGGCAACCCTGCTGAACCCTGGACACCCCAGTGCAACACCATGTAGACACATAATACATTATATAAATAAATGGTGATCCCCCTGAAGTACCAATATGTAAATGATTCCTTTTGTTTACACATAGTACTCATGTATGTTGTAGTTGAACTACAGCTAACTAGGATACTGCTCATAAGGCCTACACATCATACTATACAACCAGCCTGTCTGCATCAAGTTCTGAAGCGGCTGAATCACCTGGCTACATGTAATATGCAGTAGTTGAACTATAGCTAAGCACATTATTAATAGAGTGCTATCAGCTAACTGGTGCAATATTACAGCTAGGAGGAGGACAGACATTGGAGCCCAACAATCATCTGCAAAGTTTATTAGGGTCACTACTACAGTGGGGGAATTATGCAAACTTGTGCAACTTCATATTGCAGTGTAAAGATATGAGTCAGCTGGTATCCTTGGAGGGAGGAGCTTATGTTATATGGGTTTGTGCTCTCACCCCCTCCATGTCACCAATTTGCCTACTCCCACTCCCTTAAATTGAGCAAGAATCTTTCAAAAAAATAAAAAAAGGGGGGGGGGCAATTATAATGAGGGGATATAAGGCCTATTATAATGATGGGAATAGCTGACTTATCTCAAGGTATCATATTTATGTTTTGAATGCTTTCATTTAAAATTCATTTTTAGCTGCACAATCCATACAAACATCATTAGATCAGTTTTGTGCCACAAAATCAGTACAGCATTATAGTTCCCTCCATCTGTAAGACATTTCATTTAATAACCTGTAGTGTTTAACAGCTGCCCTTTTAAGAGTGTTTGTTCTTTGGTAATGCACTAGAGGGCACCCTCTATATCAGACCTCACATCATCTATGCACTGGGGATGGGGTAGCCATGTGGGGCAGAGCTGGCAGTTTTTGATCTTGTTAAACACATCCTTGTGTGTGTGTGTGTGTGTGTGTGTATGTGGGGGGGCAATTCAATTCAAACAGTGGAAAAAAGGCCAGTAAATTGACTTCAATTAAAACTTGCATGTTATTGGATAATGAATATACTTGCTTATTATTGGTACAGTATTTTGACTGACAGTGTTGTTTCACAGAATGGATATTTTATCAGTTTTGTGGAACTGAGTATTCATTTTATTGATAGAATAAATTCTGTGCAGTGCGGCAATTTTTTGACCATGCCCACTTTTGTGAGCACGCCCCTATTACCACACCCCATTTAAAAAAAACACTTTTATATAGTTGAAATGGCGCGATCAGACACAAATGTGCTATACCCTCATAATGTACTACCTAAGGAAAACAATATAACAACTCCTACATATAAAATACAAATATAGACAGAAGGCAGTCAGTTATAAGCGAGTTATAACT
The DNA here is from genome assembly GCF_000004195.4 of Xenopus tropicalis. Classification (NCBI taxonomy): domain Eukaryota; kingdom Metazoa; phylum Chordata; class Amphibia; order Anura; family Pipidae; genus Xenopus; species Xenopus tropicalis. The sequence goes on from NC_030677.2 coordinate 105,179,601, forward strand.
ATGTACCAGTTTTGCCCCCCCATACACAGTGCCCCAATAGACAGTACCCACCATACACAGTACCCCCCATACACAGTACCCCCCATACACAGTGCCCCCATAGAAAGTGCCCCAAAGACAATAGAAAGTACCCCCATAGACAATACCCCCATAGAAAGTGCCCCCACAGACAGTACCCCCCATAGAAAGTGCCCCCATAGACAGTGCCCCCAATTGACCCCATAGACCATACCCCCCCATACACAATGCCCCCATAGTATGTGCCCCCATAGACAGTACCCCCATACACAGTGCCCCCAATACACAGTTGCCCCCATACACAGTAGCCCCCATAGGCATTCTGGCTTCTTCTGCTGTTCTGCTCTTTATGCCGCTCCTTGCACGGCGGCAACAGGCCCTTTATAAGGTTGCACCCCGTGCGTATTGACGTCAGACGTACACACGGGACGCAACCTTATAAAAGGGCCTGTCGCTGTCACGCAAGGAGCGGCATAAGAAGTAGAGCAGCAGAAGAAGCCGGAGCGCTTGGCTACAGTTAGCCCATCCCGCTGTGCTGGATAGTTCAATGAATGTCCCGCATTTCCGTAATCTATTATTTTTTGTGCATTAAATTGATTATTTTTACAGAAATATGTCTTTTGTATATTTGATACCAGTGTATATGGCCACACATTTATTCTGTGTACTGGGGATTGTGCTCTGTATACAAAATGTATTTTTGTAGACAAAATGTACTTTGGACAAATGGCTCCCCATACTTTCTATTCATTTCTCTAAAACTAGGTGAGTTTTAGAAGTGTAATTATCAATGCGTAGATGTTACAGTTCATCATTTGATAACTATGCTTCTAACTATGCTGATAAGTGGGTAAACTTATCATAGTGATACCTTTCTTAATCACATCTTCTGCTATTAAGGCTGAGATTTGAACTTTAAACTTCAAGACAAAAAACAACGTGTTAGACCAGTGCTGTCCAACTTCTGTGGTGCCGAGGGCCAGAATTTTTTTAGCATAAATAGTGGAGGACCGCTAATGGAAGCCAGTTTTGACCACTTCCCTTTTTTTAACTGCACCCACTTCAAACCACACCCATTTTATTAACACATCCATACCCATTTTAAAAGCATTAAAAAATCCCAACTGTCAATTATATATTGCCTGCCCCACCTCTATGCCACCTCTAACAGTGTCCACAAAATGGTGGCTGCCTGTCTGCTTGCTGCAACTGTGAATTCCAAGGCTGAAGAAAATAAGATTAAACTAATTTATATGGTGTATTATTTCTTAGGGTGACAGGTCCCCTTTAAAAAAAGAAACTCTTTTATAGTGTATGTTAATAACCTGGGTCTTAAATAACCCTGATTTCTCACTAGAGCTCCTGAGTTAAGGGTAAGTTCAACATGGTTCTACTACTCAGTCACACTGTTTGCTGGGAGACTAATGATTTTACTAATGCACTACAGACATAGAATGCTAATAGGCAGTGCAGGACTCACGTATAATGAGGGGCCTTGATGTGGCATGTGAGCTTAAATATTTTGGCCATTACTAACACCTTATTTTTTTTTAAATATTTTTTAAAGTCAAACTGACTAATGGCAATCCTTTATCCTTCTATTAGTGTCCCCTTAAATATAGCTCAGCAGAAGAATTTTTCTTTCAAAAGTTATGGTTAACTTATTGAAATTATGATGTGAGGGATATTTAGATAGGGGCTTCTCCTATTCCTGTTATTAATCTCCTAATACTGTGGGATAGTATATCTGTGATTTGATTTAAAATGTAAGTATTTAAGATTAATTACATACTAATAAGTTAGTTTGAAAAAAGATACAGAACTATCAAGTTCTACTCTTATATATACTGTATATATAAATATATATAATCTGCCTAACTGCTATTTTATCCAGAGGAAGGCACACACTCCTTCTGAAGAATCTCTAATTTGCCTCAAAGGAGAAAAAATTTGAAAACTTAGCAAAACGGCTAAAAAATTCACAAAATGCGGCTACTGCATGACTTTTTTGACTCACATGATTTTTTTTATGTGACCCCAACTTTTTTTTACATGGCCGCAAGTTTTTCCTGCAGATTATTGTTGTGGTGAATTTTTTCACTATAAATATGCCAATGCTGAAATGCAGAATTTTGCATTATTTTTCCTGACTCTAAAGGCTCTGCCACACGGGGAGTTTAGTCGCCCGCGAAAAATCTCCCTTGTCACGGGCGACTAATCTCCCCGAAATACCATCCCACCGGCGAACATGTAAGTCGCCGGTGGGATGGTACACGCTGTGCAGGCGATTTCGGCAAATCGACAAAGTTGCCTCGCGTCGCCACGTGTGCCATCCCACCGGCGAATTACATATTCGTCGGTGGGATGGTGGGCGACTAATCTCCCCATGTGCCAGAGCCCTAAGATGGCAATCGGACCAGTCCACAGATCAATTTGTACTAAGATCTATTTTAAATTACCCTGTATTTCCTCACTTGCTATCAAACATCCAACCCCTTCTTAAAGCTATCCTATGTATCTGCAACATCTGGTGCTCCAACTACCAAACCCATTGCACCAAAGTATTGCAGAAAACTGTATTTAATTTCCACAACTTATTATAGAAATTACATAAAAGGAAAATGGTCTTTTTTTTAAAGGCCATTTGTTTTTTTTTAACGGCCATTTGTTTACAAAGATGGCTAAACTGTTGATAATGCAGGGTAGCTCATTAGGTGAAGCCATGGAATATAGGTGTCAGTAAGAGTAGAGAAACAGCTGTCACAGCACAGCAACAGGAAACAAAAGAAGACAAAAGATCTGTACATTTTACTTACTGGTCAAAAATACAGGTTCCAGGTTGAGCAGATGCAGACAGCAGCAATACAGGGCATATATAAAGGCTGCCTCTTCTCTCCTTTAGTGGCACTGACACTGCGATCCATTCACAATGGGAAAGGTAAGTCACAACCATGAAAATATCCTGATAATCCTGATGGGTTTTTAATTACTATATAAGTAAGCTTAACTTTTTTTTTTTGTTTTTAAATCAAGCTGTGGCAAAAAAACAGTTGCATACTTTACCCTTACTTATATCCATAATTATTCCAAATATAGCATGAAATGATAGAAGATTACTATAAATGTTCTGCAACCTTGTAATGTAAAAATGATAGAACTGTACCCATGTAAATTAACAGAGAACTACCGATAAAGATTGCATTGCTTTGATTAATAGATCAAATTGGGGTTCCAGCTCCAACTTAAAGAGGATATATATTCTTTATAAAAATTACTATCTTTTAATTAATTTCCCTTAAATGAATATCACACTACCCAGTATATATATATATAAATACAGGTAAATAATCACTCTTTTCAGATGTGTAAAAAACAAGATGTTAAACCCCAATGTTTTTCTTTAGATCTTCTTTTATGAAGACAGGAACTTCCAAGGCCGCCACTATGAGTGCGGCTCAGACTGTTCTGACATGTCCTCATACTTCAATCGCTGCAACTCCATCAGGGTAGAGGGTGGTAACTGGATCCTCTATGAGCACCCCAGTTATAGGGGACACCAGTATTACCTCTGGCAAGGAGAATACCCAGACTTTCAGAGATGGATGGGCTTCAATGATTCCATCAGGTCCTGTCGCTTTATCCCCTGTGTAAGTGTTTACAAAAACTACTACTGTTGCAATAGTAGAAAAGAATATTGTACTAAAAGAGTAAAATAGAATAAGAAAATGAAATATGAAATATGTGGCTTGTTCATCTTTCATTTATTTTGCATGTATTTAATTTTTTAAAGCACCATGGCCAATACAAAATGAGCATCTATGAAAGAGGAGACTACCAAGGGCAGATGATGGAGTTCTTTGATGACTGCCCCAATACTTATGATCGATTCCGTTTCCATGACATTCACTCCTGCAATGTGTTTGATGGCCACTGGATGTTCTATGAGGAACCCAACTACAGGGGACGTCAGTACTACCTGAGACCTGGACAATACAGAAGATACAATGACTGGGGAGCCTCAAGCGCCAGAATTGGTTCATTCAGAAGAGTGTATCACAGATTTTAAATCATTTTGAACATCACAGAAAAAATATGTTTATGTTCCAATAAAAATGACAAATTCCTCATTACTATTTTATGTAATTATTATTCGTACATGTAGTGCAGCTGTGGTATCCAATGCCAAAGAAAAAAAACATGGGACTAAACAGAGTGTACAGAAAACTATTAAAGTTTATTTAGAGAATGGGTATCAATCATGTAGATAGACTGACCAGACTTTGCTTAAATGGAGGAGAGATTCTTATGGTGGGATACGATTAGCTTGTATCTCAAAATAAAAGCAATAAAACTGATAGCCTGGTGACCAGGGTCGGACTGGGGGTTGCAGGTGCCCCTGCTGGCCACATCCACTAACCCCCCGCAGGGTCCCCCACCCGATGTCCTCCCTGAGCGTGCATAAATTAAACGCGTCAGGGCAGGGGGAGTGTCGGAAAGGGTTGGGTCTAGGCCACTGGGGCCCACTAGGACCGGGGCCCACTGGGATTTTTTAATGGTGTCCTGATGGCCCAGTCCGACTCTGCTGGTGACGTACCCAGATTTAGCACTAGCCATCTTGTAATATGTTAAAACATGGGAAATATGTAAGGGAAAATTTCACAACAGAAAGAAAACAGGGAAAGGGTTAATCGGGTGGTTGCCAAAATTACAAACATATTGTACAAACACTGTTAATACGTAATTATTGTAGAATACATTGAATCATGTTCAATTGGATAAACAAAATCTACTCATCTTGCAAACCAAAATGAGTTTCTGGGGCCTCATGGGCGACTCAAGCCACACATATCACATTATTATTTTTATGTATTTGGATTGGTTTTGTGGAATTTCTAATTTTGCTACATAGCTATTTTGTACTAGCTCTTAAATGGAAACCAGTCTATCTTTGTGCCCACAACCGAAGGATTTTTTCCTGTACCGATGAATGTTAAACAGATATGCTAAACCTGATAACCAGATTTCTTTACATGGGACAAATTAGGCATAGTTTACAGAGATGTACCTCAGACTCTCTATCAGGCAAATCTTTTTAACCCTCATTTTCATTTCATTAATGATAATAATAATAATAAAATCAATCATTTTATTAACAAAGGGTTTATAGTAATACTGATTACCTGCCTCAAGGCATTGTGCTACTTACCAGAAGATTATTATTACTGTGAATTTATAGAACACCAACACCTACTCAGCAGGGATGTGCAATAAATGGGTTTGTATATGAAACATACAAGAAAACATAAAAAAAACTCAAAAAACAATATAATAGGTAAAGTGGGACCCATCCAAATGATCTTATAATCATTAAACATTTTTTGACAAAGACCAACATTATGGTGCAGATTTATCAGTGTGAAATTAGAACACACCATAGAAAAACTCACCCACTCTCTATTCATTTCTAGGTGAGTTTTAGAAGTGTAATTTTCAATACGTAGATGTTACAGTTCATCATTTGATAACTATCCTTCTAAAAATCCCACAGGAATAAAAATTGGGTGGGTAAATTTATCACAGTTCCGCAGTGAAAGGTATCAACCTTTCACTGTGGGCCACCAGTTGGACGGCACTGTGTTAGACCATTTATTGTATTGCTTTTCATTTCATGATTTTTTGTCTTCTCTTAAGGTCTTCAAACGTTTGGTCACATTGTCTATGTTGCAGAACTCCTAATTATGTTCCCTATAACTATATCCAATACTGTTGCTCTTTAGTTAGAATTGTAAAATGTAATGTCCCCATGCCTTCTAATGTCATCTAGTGCTCATTACTATACAACCCAGTTTCCTGTTTTATTTAATGTCTGCCACCTGACTGTGTGTCTACATTCTAAGGACTCATTAAATCTTTTTTTTTTTTTTTTTTTTTACTAAAATGAAAGTCCTTCAGACAACAGTGTCCCTTTATATGAAACAAAGGTAGAAATTGCCAGCATTTGGTCTAACTGTAGCTGTAGAATTGACCAGCTGCTAGAAACACCCTTGTGGCAGCGCTCCATCTAGCCCACATTCTGGAGTTGACAGCCGCTAGAAACCATAAAAAGCCATTATTTGTACACAAAAAGAAGGAGAAAGATTGCCAGTGCTCACTTTGCCTTACAAAATAATTTTTACAAAGAATGAGCTGTTAGCTTACATATTTTGGCCAAAGTGTGGTACTACTGTTTCTAGCAGCTGGTTAACGCTAGCATCTGGGTTAGACCAAGCACTGGTGATTTCTTTCTATGTTTTGTGTACAAATTGTAGCCAAATATTGCTTCTAGCTGCTATGTAGCCTTTAAAGTGGACCTGTCACCCGGGCATAAAAAGCTGTATAATAAAAAATGTCAAATTAAATATGAACCCCAAACTCATTTTTTTATTAACACATCCATACCCATTCTAAAAGCATTTAAAAATCCCAACTGTCAATCATATATTGCCTGCCCCACCTCTATGCCTTAGGAATAGATGTGGGGCTGGCAGTAACTTTCACCTTCAATTCAGAACTTCTTAGATGTTGCTGCACTCTTCACATTCTCCCTCCCTTCTCACATCTAATTTTGTAACCTGTGCATGGATATAGGTATCAGGTTCCCCCATACTGGCACAGAAATAAGATTTTGACAGGATACAAAGCTTGCCTTAATAACAGTGTCCACAAAATGGTGTCTGTCTGCTTGCTGCAACTGTGAATTCCAAGGCTGAAGAAAATAAGATTAAACTCATTTATATGGAGTAAGTGAAGTTTATTTTGCTTGACAAACACAATTGAAAACAATCTGGAATTATTTCTTAGGGTGACAGGTCCCCTTTAAAAAAAGGAACTCTTTTATAGTGTATGTTAATAACCTGGGTCTTAAAAATCCCTGCTTGCTCACTAGGGCTCCTGGGTAAGTTCAACATGGTCCTACTACTCAGTCACACTATTTGCTGGGAGATTTTACATGCACTACAGACTTAGAATGCTAACAGGCAGTGTAGGACTCACATACAGTATAATGAGGGGCCTTGATGTGGCATGTGAGCTTACATATTTTGGCCATTACTAACACCTTATTTTTTTGTTGAAAAAAGATACACATCTATCAAGTTCTACCGTTATATAAATATATATATATACAGTATATATATATAATCTGCCTAACTGCTATTTTATCCAGAGGAAGGCACACACCCCTTCTGAAGAATGTCTAATTTGCCTCAAAGGGGAAAAAATTTGAAAACTTATCAAAACGGCTAAAAAATTCACTTTTTTGACTCGCATGATTTTTTTATTATTATTTTTTTGACGCTAACTTTTTTTTACATGGCCGCAACTTTTTCCTAAATCTGCAAATTAATGTTGTGGCGATGTTTTTCACTAAAAATGTGTCAATGCTGAAATGCAGAATTTTGCATCATTATTAAGATGGCAATCGGACCAGTCCACAGATCAACTATTTTCAATTACCCTGTATTTTCTCACTTGCAAAAAAACATCCAACCCCTTCTTGAAGCTATCCTATGTATCTGCAACATCTGCTGCTCCATCTACCAAACCCATTGCACCAAAGTATTGCAGAAAACTGTATTTAATTTCCACAACTTATTATAGAAATTACATAAAAGGAAAATGGTCTTTTTTTAAAGCATAAAACCATAGAACATTTCATTACTATCCTTCAAGATTACCATTATTATTTCACTGTGAATGGTTCTAAGAGGTTCTGTGTTCTTTATAAAAATTAATGACGGCCATTTGTTTACTGAGATAATGACTAAACTGTTGATAATGCAAGGTAGCTCTTTAGGTAAAGCCATGGAATATAGGTGTCAGTAAGAGTAGAGAAACAGCTGCCACAGCACAGCAACAAAGGAAACAATAGAAGACAAAAGATCTGTACATTTTACTTACTGGTCAAAAATACAAGTTCCAGGTTGAGCAGATGCAGACAGCAGCAATACAGGGCATATATAAAGGCTGCCTCTTCTCTCCTTTAGTGGCACTGACACTGCGATCCATTCACAATGGGAAAGGTAAGTCACAACCATGAAAATATCCTGATGGGTTTTTAATTTTTTGATCTGTGGCAAAAAAACAGGTGCATACTTTACCCTTACTTATATCCATAATTATTCCAAATATAGCATGAAATGATAGAAGATTACTATAAATGTTCTGCAACCTTGTAACGTAAAAATTATAGAACTGTACCCATGTAAATTAAACAGAGAACTACTGATAAGTATTGCATTGCTTTAATTGATCTAATTGGGGTTCCAGCTCCAACTTAAAGAGGATATATATCCTTTATAAAATCTTTTAATTAATTTCCCTTAAATGAATATCACACTACCCAGTTATACTGTATAAATACAGGTAAATAATCACTCTTTTCAGATGTGTTAAAAAACAAGATGTTAAAGCACAATGTTTTTCTTTAGATCTTCTTTTACGAAGACAGGAACTTCCAAGGCCGCCACTATGAGTGCAGCTCAGACTGTTCTGACATGTCCTCATACTTCAATCGCTGCAACTCCATCAGGGTAGAGGGTGGTAACTGGGTCCTCTATGAGCACCCCAGTTACAGGGGACACCAGTATTACCTCTGGCAAGGAGAATACCCAGACTTTCAGAGATGGATGGGCTTCAATGACTCCATCAGGTCCTGTCGCTTTATTCCCCATGTAAGTGTTTTCAAAGCCTTCATAAACCCACTCTAGTGTTGTAATAGTAGAAAAGGATACTGTATTAAAAGAGCCAGTAAAATAAGAAAGAATAAGACTGACTCGTGAAAAGGTTTCATGTCGCTTTATCCCCTGTGTAAGTGTTTCCTAAAACCACTCAAGTGTTGCAATAGTAGAAAAGAATATTGTACTAAAAGAGTAAAATAGAATAAGAAAATGAAATATGAAATATGTGGCTTGTTCATCTTTCATTTATTTTGCATGTATTTCATTTTTTAAAGCACCATGGCCAATACAAAATGAGCATCTACGAAAGAGGAGACTACCAAGGGCAGATGATGGAGTTCTTTGATGACTGCCCCAATACTTATGATCGATTCCGTTTCCATGACATTCACTCCTGCAATGTGTTTGATGGCCACTGGATGTTCTATGAGGAACCCAACTACAGGGGGCGTCAGTTCTACCTGAGACCTGGACAATACAGGAGATACAATGACTGGGGAGCCTCAAGTGCCAGAATTGGATCATTCAGAAGAGTGTATCACAGATTTTAAATTATTTTGAACATCACAGAAAAAATATGTTTATGTTCCAATAAAAATGACAAATTCCTCATTACTAAGTTTTGTAATTATTATTTGTACATGTAGTGCAGCTTTGGTATCCAATAATTGAAAAAAAGAAACATGGGACCAAACAGAGTTTACAGAAGACTATTAAAGTTAATTTACAGAATGGGTATCAGTTATGTAGATAGACTAACAAGGCTTTGCTTAAAAACACCGGAAAAGAGAGAAAAACTAAACTGAGAGCCTAGCTATCTTGAAATAAAAAAAAATAAATATATAAGGGCAGTTAAAGAAAAGAGTGAAAGGGTTAATTAGATGGTTGCCAAAGTAACAATCATATTGTACAACAAAGGTTGCTAGTAGCCAACTATCATATAATATATTTAATAACATTAGTTTAGATCCATAGCCCAAGATATGTATAGTAAAATCCAGATACAAACTTACTTGAATGTGCTCTAGAGTCTGCTCAACCTACCAACTGTCAGAACCTGGACTACATAATTTATTTGTATTGTTTATTTGGATTGGTTTTGTGGAAAAGAAAATTTTGTTACATACATTTTTGCACTTACTCATAGAAACAGCTAGAGATATTGAATCTGATGGCCAGATGATGGTAAATGATGCTTAGTCAATACTGCTAAGGATGTGATGAGAATAGAACAAATTGTGCATGGCTTACAAAGATGTACTCTCTATCAACCAAACTCTTTTAACTCCCATTATGATATCAATAAAATCATTTTACAAAGATGGGCTTCAACTTCTCAGACTGATCATTAGACAAGTGATATTGATTCCCTGCCTCAAGGTATTGTGCTTCTTACTAGTGGCTAATTATTATTATTTATAAAACAGCAATATATTCTGAAGTATTGTACAATAAATATTTGTATGAATCAAAGAAGCAAACGTTATTGTTGCATCTCACACACAGTGATTACATCCATCACTATTAACTTTAAAGGAGAAAGAAAGGTAAAAACTAGGTAAGCTTTATCAGAAAAGTCTATGTAAATACAGCAATAAGCACTAACAGAAATGCTGCACTGAGTTCTCTGTCAAAAGATTTATTGTGTCTGTTTTCCTGTGCCAGAGACACGCAGATCTCTGCTCTCTACCCTCACCTGCTCCCCCCTCCCTCAAGAATGCTAAGAACTCACTCCCCCCCTTAGGAATGTGGATCTGAGCCAATCAGCAGGAGGCGTCCTCATAGTCTTACTAACTGAGCATGTACACCGGTCTTGCTCTTGGTGCAGGAGTGAGGCAATATGGGAACTTTCTTTACACAGCTCAGCATTTTTTCTTCCTGTTTGGCTTCTGATCATCCGAACGGGAGAAATATGGGAAACTTAAGGGCACTATTAAGAGAACTGAAGGTATGCCTGCAGCTCTTTATTAGCCTTTTCTTCTCCTTTAAGCTTCAAGACACAGACCTTTTATTGTATCACCTTTCATTTCTTGACATTTTGCCTTCTCCTACACTTGAATTTAAATTGGTTGCATCATCTTAATATCCAGAACTCTTAACTGTGTTCTTTTTAACTATAACCAATACTGAAGATCTTTAATTAGATATCCGTAAAATGTAATGTCCACATGCAATCTCTAATCCTAGTGCTCATTATTATAAAACCCCTTTCCAGTTTTATTTATTGTCTGCCACCTGAATGTGTGTTTATATTCTAATTTCTCATTTACCTGTACTACCTTTTGAATATTTTTTCTTATAAAAATAGAAGTGCAAGCATTAAAAGTGCCAAAAACTTTTCCAGCAATAAAATAAAACAATAAAACAATCTTCCAAAACTGCACAATATTACATAATATTTGTATGCAAAAGTACACACTATCCATTCTGATAACAGTATCCCTTTAAATATAGGTTAACAAATGAAAACTTATGTCAAAAACATTATAGCTTATTTATTGAAATAATGGTGTGATGGATATTTAGATTCTCTTGTTCCTGTAAAGCTGAAACATTGCAGAAAGGTTAATATGGTGGCACATCAGACATGAAACTAATGTCATTCTACTCCCTCCCTACAAGGTTATTCAACACCCTTTTTACAGATTATTGTCCAGGTTGTACCTTGCCCCCCACCCATAGTTATGACTCTTTAAATACAACCCATGTGTGGGCTTGATAGCAGACCTGCAGGTGATATTTTAGTGCAATCTAAATGAATCTAGACTTGAGTTTTCTCATTTACACTGTGTTATACAGGGCCTATTTCCTTGCGATACTCATTGTTGTTCTTTTGTTTAAGTCACAGGCATTATTTTAAACTACAGAAGTCTAAACTTGGTCCTAGGTGATCTTATCAAGTCCAGCTCATTAAAGGAACAGTAACACCAAACCATAAAAGAGCTTTAAAGTAATAAAAATAAAATGCACTGTTGCCCTGCACTGGTAAAACTGGTGTGTTTGCTACAGTAACACTACTATCATTTATATAATAAGCTGCTGTGTAGCCCCGGGGGCAGCCATTCAAGCTGGAGAAAAGGAGAAAAGGCACAGGTTACATAGCAGATAACAGATAAGTTCTGTAGAATACAATAGTGTTTTATCTGTTATCTGCTAAGTGCCTGTGCCTTTTCTCCTTTGAATGGCTGCCCCCACGGCTACACAGCAGCTTATTTATATAAATTATAGTAGACTTTCTGAAGTAAACACACAACTTTTACCAATGCAGGGCAGCAGCACATTATATTTTAGTTAGTTTTTTACACTTTCATTTTTTGGTGTTACTGTTCCTTTAAAACCATTTATATGGTGAAGAATGGCCCATATGAAACTTCAACAGATAAGATCATTTAGTTATATAAACAAGTGATAATATTTGTGAAATTCAGAGCATTTACCTCACATAAAAATGCCAGTTTGCAAATCTGTGTGTTAATCTTGACCCACTAAAACTAATACTTAGCAATATCAACTGGAATGAAAAAACACTTTATCACTTGTAATGGGCAGATTCTGATGTACAGCGGCTGTGTAAACAAAAAAATCCTCACTCATTGTTCTGTATCTAAGTGAAAGGTGTGTTAAAGGTCTATTTGATATAACCATATGGACATATGAACATATAAACACTTACCAACAGCATAACTAAGAGCAAAAAAAAATGTTTCTAGCTAATGATAGAGGGAAGCAGGGAGAATAAACCAAATAGGAAGGCTCATGCATCACCAGGATAATATATAGAATTGTAGTTTTTATCCAGATATAAATGTCACAGTGGTAGGAAAATGTTGGTTTATAGTTTTGGGGGAAGTATGGCGGTAATTTAATTAGTACTACTGCCTTGCATATCTGCAAGGAGTTTTTCTGTCCCCCCATGATATTGCAGGTTTCATTTCAAACACCTTAAACTCACAGACAGGCAAACTGACTCCTATTAAAAATGAAAATAGTGTGTATAAATGATGAACAATCTATATGAAGCATTGAGGAATACTGTATGCCAGTGCTGCACAAAAGATAATAATAGTTGTCTTGCAGCTTTGGTGCCCTAGGTTTAAGTCTACCAAGGGTACTATCTTCAAGGAGTTTGTTTGTCCTCCTCATGATACTGTGGGCTTCCTCTAGATACTTGAGTTTCCTCTCAAACACCTAACATACAGGCAGGTAGATTGACTCCTAATAGTTTGTATGAATGTGGCAGAAACCTTAAATTGTAAGCTTCACTGGGGCAAGGATTGATGTAAACGATGAACAATCTTTGTGAAGTGTTGAGGGATATGTCAGCACCAAATAAACAAAGGATAATAATAGATCCAGTGAAAATATTACAAAATGTAAATATTTAAGATTAAGTACATAGTAATAACATAATAACATAGTAAGTTAGGTTGAAAAAAGACACATGTCCATCAAGTTCAACCTTTTTTGTCTGTATAAAACCTGCCTAATGGCTAGTTGATCCAGAGGAAGGTACAAACCCCTTCTGAAGCCTCTTCTTCTCAACTCATTACAAAGAAGGAAACAGCTGTGACAGCACAACAACTAAAGAACAATAGAAGACAAAAGATCCATACATTTTACTTACTAGTCAAAAATACAGGTTCCAGGTTGAGCAGATGCAGACAGCAGCAATACAGGGCATATATAAAGGCTGTCTCTTCTCTCCTTTAGTGGCACTGACACTGCGATCCATTCACAATGGGAAAGGTAAGTCAGAACTATGAAAACATCCTGATAATCCTGATGGTTACTAATTACTGTATAAGTAAGATAAACAGTTTTTGGAATCATGTATGGTAATCATTAAAGAACATTTTTTAGATTGCATACTAGTGATGGGCAAAAAAATTTTGCCAGGCTTGGATTCGCGGTGAATTTTCTGCAAATTTCACCATTGTCAGATTTATTTGTGAAACAGGCGCACATAAAAAATAATGTTGTGTGCACCATTTTTGCCGTTTTACAAATTTTTTCCCATTTCGCTCATCACTATAGCATACTTTACCCTTACTTATATCCCTAACTGTTCCAAAAATATCAGGAAATGATAAAAGATTACCATAAATGTTCTTTTAATAAACAAATGATAGAACTGCACACATGTATATTAAACAGAGACCTAGAGAAATAACATTTTCATTGTTATATAGGATAAAGATCCTATTGCTTTGATTAATAGATCTTATTGGGGTTCTAGCAAAAAGCATAAATATATGCCCTTTTTAAAAAAGGTTTCTCTTTTAATTCCCTTTAAAGGAACATTGCATTACCCAGTTATGGATTTTAAAAATATGAACTTTTCTGCTTATTTATTAGAAAAAAAAAATCTTGATGCAAATTAAACTTTTACAAGGTTTGTCCTTTTACTGTTCTCTAAGCTGCATTCATATTTTCAATTCTGTTGTACGGCATTGTGTAGTATGTAGGCACATTATAAATACAGGTAAATAATATAATAATCATTTTATTTTTCATTGTTAAAAAAATCAGATGTTAAAGCACAATATTTTTCTTTAGATCTTCTTCTACGAGGAAAGGAACTTCCAAGGCCGCCACTATGAGTGCGGCTCAGACTGTTCTGACATGTCCTCATACTTCAGTCGCTGCAACTCCATCAGGGTAGAGGGTGGTAACTGGATCCTCTATGAGCACCCCAGTTACAGGGGACACCAGTATTACCTCTGGCAAGGAGAATACCCAGACTTTCAGAGATGGATGGGCTTCAATGATTCCATCAGGTCCTGTCGCTTTATTCCCCATGTAAGTGTTTTCAAAGCCTTCATAAACCCACTCTAGTGTTGTAATAGTAGAAAAGGATACTGTATTAAAAGAGCCAGTAAAATAAGAAAGAATAAGACTGACTCGTGAAAAGGTTTCATGTCATTTATTTTGCATGTATTTAATTGTTTAAAGCACCGTGGCCAATACAAAATGAGCATCTATGAAAGAGGAGACTACCAAGGACAGATGATGGAATTCTTTGATGACTGCCCCAATACTTATGATCGATTCCGTTTCCATGACATTCACTCCTGCAATGTGTTTGATGGCCACTGGATGTTCTATGAGGAACCCAACTACAGGGGACGTCAGTACTACCTGAGACCTGGACAATACAGGAGATACAGTGACTGGGGAGCCTCAAGTGCCAGAATTGGTTCATTCAGAAGAGTCCATCAAATGTTTTAAATCATTTTGAAACAGTGCTCAACAAATATGTTTTCATTCTAATTAAACAAATTCCTTAACACTTGTAATGTAATTTTTATTCACACATTTAGTGCAGCTTTGGTATCCAATATATGTGTATGTGTACAGAAGGGTATTTAAGTTAATTTAGAGAATGGATATGAGTTATGTAGATAGACTGACCAAGCTGAGCTTAAAAACACTGGAGGACAGATGCTTTTGGTGGGATATGATTAGCTTGTATCTCAAAATAAAAATAATGACATTTATATGCTGGTGACCTAAACAACTTAGCTATTTTGAAAGAAACACATTATATGGTTGCCAAAGATACAATCATATTGTAGAACAAAGGTTGCTAGTAGGCATCTATTATATATGAAGATACAATCTTGATGAATGAATGAACTTCAGGGTCTGCTCAACTTATGAACTGTCAAAACCAAAAAGAGACCCTGGGCCCCCATGGGCTAAATAATTTATCCCATTATTATCATTTATGTATTTGTATTGTGTCCTGGGGTGTCTGTTTGGTCGTATTTGTCCATATTTGTTATATTCCAGCATATATGTGATTTTTTCATTGGCAACAAACCACCAGATTTTCTTTTCCACCATCTGTGGTTGGGGGCCAGGTCCTTTCCAGTTGGAATCTAGTGCACATCTTGTGGCCAAGCAGATTTGAGAAATTAATTTGTTTTTTGATTGGGTATATTTGGAAGGTGTCTGCTCAGCAATGCAGCCCTGGGATTGGGATTTATTTGTCAGTAATGGCTATCATAGTAGGGTAAACGTGGAAGCCCAAGTTTGTTGGACCATTGGGTATGTCCACCAATTTTGCCAGTTGTCTGCCACTGCAGACCTATTGTGCCCCATAATCGTAAGCCATCTGCATTTATAGGGGGTTAGCTTATAGGTTAGCTTTGAAAAATTACAATGCAAGAATTTTCAGTTGAAGCAATCGTGGCTTATATGGATCCTCTTAGGCTTAACCCCCTGTGCTTCTTCATGCTGGCCGAAACATGTAGTGTGGTGCAAAACTAATAAATTAAATTGCAGCAAAGTTCTGCTCCTCTGCTTTCTCCATATTTTCTTTTTGGTCAGCTTTGAAAAAATAATAATATGACAAATAATTAGTATGTATTATATATATTATATATACAGTGGAGGAAATAATTATTTGACCCCTCACTGATTTTGTAAGTTTGTCCAATGACAAAGAAATGAAAAGTCTCAGAACAGTATCATTTCAATGGTAGGTTTATTTTAACAGTGGCAGATAGCACATCAAAAGGAAAATCGAAAAAATAACTTTAAATAAAAGATAGCAACTGATTTGCATTTCATTGAGTGAAATAAGTTTTTGAACCCTCTAACAAAAAAAGACTTAATATTTAGTGGAAAAACCCTTGTTTGCAAGCACAGAGGTCAAACGTTTCTTGTAATTGATGACCAAGTTTGCGCACATTTTAGGAGGAATGTTGGTCCACTCCTCTTTGCAGATCATCTCTAAATCCCTAAGGTTTCGAGGCTGTCTCTGTGCAACTCTGAGCTTGAGCTCCCTCCATAGGTTTTCTATTGGATTAAGGTCCGGAGACTGACTAGGCCACTCCATGACCTTAATGTGCTTCTTCTTGAGCCACTCCTTTGTTGCCTTTGCTGTATGTTTTGGGTCATTGTCGTGCTGGAACACCCATCCACGACCCATTTTCAGTTTCCTGGCAGAGGGAAGGAGGTTGTCGTTCAGGATTTCACGATACATGGCTCCATCCATTTTCCCGTTAATGCGAATAAGTTGTCCTGTGCCCTTAGCAGAAAAGCACCCCCAAAGCAAAATGTTTCCACCCCAATGCTTGACGGTGGGGACGGTGTTTTGGGGGTCATAGGCAGCATTTTTCTTCCTCCAAACACAGCGAGTTGAGTTAATGCCAAAGAGCTCTATTTTGGTCTCATCAGACCACAGCACCTTCTCCCAGTCACTCACAGAATCATTCAGGTGTTCATTGGCAAACTTCAGACGGACCTGCACATGTGCCTTCTTGAGCAGGGGGACCTTGCGAGCCCTGCAGGATTGTAATCCATTGCGGTGTAATGTGTTTCCAATGGTTTTCTTGGTGACTGTGGTCCCTGCTAATTTGAGGTCATTAACTAACTCCTCCCGTGTAGTTCTAGGATGCTTTTTCACCTTTCTCAGAATCATTGACACCCCACGAGGTGAGATCTTGCATGGAGCCCCAGAGCGAGGTCGATTGATGGTCATTTTGTGCTCCTTCCATTTTCGAACAATCGCACCAACAGTTGTCACCTTCTCTCCCAGCTTCTTGCTAATGGTTTTGTAGCCCATTCCAGCCTTGTGCAGGTCTACAATTTTGTCTCTGACATCCTTGGACAGCTCTTTGGTCTTTCCCATGTTGGAGAGTTTGGAGTCTGCTTGATTGATTGATTCTGTGGACAGGTGTCTTTTATACAGATGACTAGTAAAGACAGGTGTCCTTAATGAGGTTGACTAATTGAGTAGTTTAAGTGTCTAACCACTCTGTGGGAGCCAGAACTCTTAATGGTTGGTAGGGGTTCAAAAACTTATTTCACTCAATAAAATGCAAATCAGTTGCTATCTTTTATTTAAAGTTATTTTTTCGATTTTCCTTTTGATGTGCTATCTGCCACTGTTAAAATAAACCTACCATTGAAATGATACTGTTCTGAGACTTTTCATTTCTTTGTCATTGGACAAACTTACAAAATCAGTGAGGGGTCAAATAATTATTTCCTCCACTGTATATACTCAGGGCCACCATCAGAAATCACAGGGCCCCTCACAACAAAATTTTCTGTGCCCCCCTCCCACATAGCCCCACCCTTCAGTACAAAGGACACACAGACATAAAAAGTATCAGGGCCCCCCTAACAGTGCCCCCTAATGCTATGTTGGCCAGGGCCCCCCATACACAGGGCTCCCAATTGCCCCCATACACAGTGCTCCCAATTGCCCCATGAAGACAGTACCTCCCTACAAAGTACTCGACTAGATAGGTCCTCTGCGCCCAGCCTTCCAAACCTTATACATCAAACTCCCAGCAATAGAGCCACACTCTCAGCCAATAGGGCCGAACTCTCGCCCTCCCTACACAGTGCCCCCAATTGCCCCATATACAGTGCCCCCAATTGCCCTGAAGACAGAGCCCCCCTAATGCTATGCTGGCCAGGGCCCCCATACACAGTGCCCCCATAGACAGTACCCCCCCATAGACAGTGCCCCCATACACAGTGCCCCAAATTTCCCCCATACACAGTGCCCCAAATTGCCAGGACATTTCATGACAGAGACAGTTTTTGGGCTCCTTGGGACATTTCATGACAGAGCCAGTGTGTGGGCTCCTTGAGACATTTCATGACAGAGACAGTGTTTGGGCTCCTTGGAACATCTCATGACAGAAACAGTGTGTGGGGAAACAGCATTTCAAGACAGACAAAGTGTGTGGCCACTAAGCATTTCATGTCACAGTTATTTCTACCCATACATTTAAAAAGACACAGATCTCAGGATAAGTAATTTTTAAATCTATTGTATAAAAAACAGTCAAGTGAGAAACAATTATATTTTTATTGCTGTATCTGTAGGTCCTCATACTGTATTGATGTTCTTCTTAGTGGGTTAGTGGGTCATCATTTCATAAAGTGAAGGAAATGTATGACCTTTTCATTGTAGTGGTGATTTCCCTTACAAACATCAAGATAAAATTCTGTTCAATGCTAGAAAGTTCAAATTACAGAAAGGCCATGTCCCATAGACTTTATTTTAATCAAATAATTAACATTTTTAACAATATGTTTTTTTGTATTATAATAAGACAGCAGCTTGTACTTGATCCAAGCTAAGCTATAATTAATCCTTATTGGAGCAAAAACATTCCAATTGGGTTTAATTACTGTTCAAATAATTTTTTAGTAGACTTAAAGGAAAACTACTTAACCGTGAAAAATTAACCAACAGATAGTTTATATTATGTTAAGTGACCTATTAAAAAATCTCCCTAAACTGGAATATATATATATCAGTAAATATTGCCCTTTTACATCCTTTCCCTTGAGCCACCATTTAGTGATGGGCTGTGTGCTCCCTCAGAGATCACGTGACCAGAAACATTTCAGCACTAACTGTAACAGGAAGTAGTGTGGGAGTAAAAGGCAGAACTCTGTCCATTATTTGGCTGATGTGGCCTAGCATGTATGTGAGCCTTGGCTTGCTTGTGTGCACCGTGAATCCTATGATCCCATTTTTGAAATTACAATTTTCTATTTAGGAGTACCCAATAGCACACACTGCTAAAAAAGTATATTTTTATAAAAATGTTTTTTTTACATGAAGCAGGGTTTTACATATGAGCTTGTTTATTCAATATATTTTTATAGAGACATTGTTTGGGGGTATAGTTTTCCTTTAAAGTGGTGGTTAACCTCCACACTTAACTTTTAGTATGTTATAGAATGGCCAGTTTGAAGCAACTTTTCAGTTGGTCATTATTTATTTTTTTTAATAGTTTTTTTAATTATTTGCCTTCTTCTTCTAACTCATTGCAGCTTTCACGTGGGGGTCAATGAGCCCAGCAGTCAGAAACCTATTACTCTGTAAGGCTAGAGTTGTATTGTTATTGTTAATTTTTATTCAGGTCCTCTCCTATTTATATACCAGTCTCTCATTAAAACTACTCCCTAATTGCTAAGGTAATTTGGATCTCAGCAACCAGATTGCTGCTAAAAGGTCAAACTGGAGAGCTACTGGACAAAAATTTAAATGTTTTACTTAAAAACAAGAAATAATGAAATAATATTAATTTCTATGTGATTTTTAAAAGCACATTTATCAAATGGTAAACTATTACATCCATTAATAAATATGCTTCTAAAAAAACAATAGGTATGAATAAAAATTGGATGATTTTATTTGTGGTGAGCACCAATGTGTCAGATGTAAAATGCTGGGGCTCTAACTGTCTGGCCAGAAGTAATTGAGAGTCAAAACTCTTTGGGGCTGATTTACTAACCCACGAATCCGACCCGAATTGGAAAAGTTCCGACTTGAAAACGAACATTTTGCGACTTTTTCGTATGTTTTGCGATTTTTTCGGATTCTTTACGAATTTTTCGTTACCAATACGATTTTTGCGTAAAAACGCGAGTTTTTCGTATCCATTACGAAAGTTGCGTAAAAAGTTGCGCATTTTTCGTAGCGTTAAAACTTACGCGAAAAGTTGCGCATTTTTCGCGTAAGTTTTAACGCTACGAAAAATGCGCAACTTTTTACGCAACTTTCGTAATGGATACAAAAACTCGCGTTTTTACGCAAAAATCGTATTGGTAACGAAAAATTTGTAAAGAATCCGAAAAAATCACAAAACATACGAAAAAATCGCAAAATACCGATCATTACGAAAAAAACGCAATCGGACTCCATTCGACCCGTTCGTGGGTAAGTAAATCAGCCCCTTTGTCTTGATTTATTACATACTTTGGGGAATATTTATCATGCTGTGTAAAAAGTGGAGTAAAACATTACCGGTGATTTTGCTCATAGAAGTCAATCAAATGTTATGCTTTGGTTTTCTAACTGTTGAAATCTAATTGCTGATTGGTTGGGCAACATCACCGGTAATGCTTCACTCCACTTTTTACGCATGATAGATATACCCCACTGTGTCTGTCAAGAAAAGCTTGTGGGGGAAAAGAACTCTCTCTCATTAAAAGAGAAGTAAAGCCTAACTAAAGAATTAGGACAGATATGCTACACACTTTATTTTGTGCTTCTGTACCAGCCCAAGCCAACCACAGCCCTTTAGCAGGGAAGATCTATGCCACCAAAGATGCCCCAGTAGCTCCCCATCTTCTTTTTTCCTGATTCACTGCACATGCTCTGTGCTGCTGTCAGTTACTGAGCATGTGAGTGTCACTGACACTCTTAAAAATAACAGAAATGAAGACCCCCTAGGCACAAAGTTGAAAGCATTAACCAATTATACTATAGAGCTGGTGAACCACTAGACTATTGCAATAAATTCTATACATAAAATACAGCCTCTCTAGCCATTTTTATATTTAGGGATTTGCTCTACTTTTAATACTTGTGTGCCACTATTTCAGAACCAACACTGTGTCCCTAGTTAAAAATGATCTTTTTTTTAAATAGCTTGAGTGACAGTTATTTTCCTTAATAGAATGTGACTATTAAAGCGGACCTGTCACCCTTACCTTACCTTTTTTTCATTTTGATGAGTATTTTCCAAGATACAGCTACTCATTTCTGCCCAATGTCAATCAAATCCAATCTGCTCCGCCTCCATGCCTCTATATCACCGCTCCTTTCTCCCCCCTCTCTAGTTAATCTTGTGCAGTTTTCAGTGGAACGCACACATGTGACTACAGTACACGCGCCTATCTCTAGTGCGTGCGACCCCTGTATTGGGCACCTCATAGGGAATACGATACGTGGCCTAATAGACTGTATTCCGGATTCCTATAAAATATATAAAGCCTGCTTTGAATTCTAAATATCTAAAAGGTAAAAAAGATAATTTTGAGCTTACAAAATCCATTTATTGAAGCGATCATATTTGGCACTATTTTCTCAATAAAAAGCATATGTGTTATATGCGATTTTATATCATTCTCTTTTTCAGTTTTTATGGATAATAAACTAATCCAAATAACTTGTGCAGGACTTACCTTTATTTTATATATTTATTACTTCTATGCTAAAGTTTATCAACAATATCATGCATTTAATTTATAAAGGGGAACTTTTTTTTATTGTGATTTTATGACCATACTGAATTCATATATAGCTTGTGTATATATATATATATATATATATATATATATATTCACATAATGTCAAAGGAAAGTTAATCACATCATTTATATATAGAAAGAGAGAGAGATGATGTGATTAACTTCCATTTGACATCGTGTGCATGGCAGAACAACTTGGGTAGGATTGACCTTATAGATATATTTCTCAGAAATTTCAAGTGGAATTTAATCACACTATGGTAATATATAGAACATGGGTGAGTTTTCATGTATAAGGGGAACAGTCAACCTAAGAAATAAATCTAGATCTATTTGTTAGTTGAGCAAAATAAACTTCAATGACACTATATAATTACACTATATACAGTAAGTAATTTAAATATAGTTTCCTACAGTCTTGGACTTACACATTCACTAGCAGGCAGGCACCATTTTTTTGGGCATCGTTATTAAAGGACATGTAAAGGCTACATTTGCCTACATTTGCATCATTTGTACTGCATATACCCCCTTTGCTTGCCAGCACCATCACATTTTCCTAAACCAAATAGCAGCTTTCACCCGGTGGCCATCAGATACATTTAAATATGCAAACAGTATACACACACAGACCCTTATTCAGCATATATTTCATCAAGAATGCAGGCTCCCACAGGCACAACTGTCTGAAAAAAGTTCTGCTTTGTTTGAGCTGAGCTCAGGAGAGAAAGTTAGGAGAAAAAAATTGAAGCAGACAGCTAGAGCTGAGTTTCTATGGGAACCAGCAAAGCCATCTCTTCACTGGCTGCTAGACTGGGGGCGTGTTTAGTAATCTGAGCTTAGAACAACTGAGCATGCCCACAAGCCAGGAATCAAAGCAATTCCCGAGGGGGGGGGGCGAGTGGGTTACAGGAGGAGAAAGAAATCTAAGTGATTAAGGAGATGTTGCAGCCTTACTATTAACCTCTGGACAACCAGTGTGGCAGCTATTGAAAGATTTCAAAGAAGCTGTTCACTGATTGCATTTTTCTGTGTGGGGTTTCCATGTCCTTCCAAGGCAAGCTTTTCATCATGCCAAAATCTTGTTTATGTCATTTAACAGAGGACCAGATGCCCATACCCATGCACTGATTGTACAATTAGATGACGAGGAGGGAGTGGAAAAATTAGAATTGCAGTGACATTTAGGAAGTACTGAATGGACAGTTAAATTTATTGTCTGCCCCGCCTCTATGCAGCTGGGGTTTTTAAATGCCTTTATAATGCGTATAAAGGACCTTGAGTTTTATGTTTAATATAAAAAGGACTTGTATTGTTCAGCTTTTTATGGCTGAGCGACAGATCCCCTTTAATATCAGTAGTAACATTTACAAAAATTTGAACCATAATGTTTTATAATATTACATAATTAATAGTAAAATCGCTTAATATACTTTTTTTTGTAGAATGCCGAAGTGTTAGGTAAAAAACTGTCCCCACAAGACAGGAAATAAAGCATTATACCCAGAAGTGGTATTACATGTTTCTCCTAGAAACTTGGATAGAATAAAAATATGGCTAAATTTTACTGCTCAGGATTTTCCAGACTTCGACGGATTTGTTCATCAAATTTTCAATCAATAAAACATAGACAGTTACATTTTACTAAAAATTCATAATTCTTGAAAGGAACTAGAAGATTACTTCGACAGGATGCAATACCAACTCTCCTATTTGATAATACTTCATTTTCAGATGGATGACTAAACGCCCATTACAAAGTTTTTTAAAGGAAGTTCTGCCTTCAGCCTCAACTTCATTAGACCAACCATGCAATTGTTCATGTCACCGGAGTGATATATCAACTACTATGCAAGAAACTCAAACTGATCCTACTATGTTCATTAACATCCATGAAACACAGATTCCAGACTTTCAACAATCAATGTGTGCTCAAGAAATAGTAGTGAATCGGGATCACTCGTACGCTAGTCATCTTCCAGTACCTGACTATGCTCACTCAACTCCACATAAAGGGAAAGCAAAAAAATCATTGCTGTTGCAAATAACACCAGTTAATCCTGGAATAAATTCACCTATACTTGAAGAAAGTGGATACATGTGAGGGTGAAAGAAATGACAGTTGTGATGGTATTGTTCCATTATTTTCAGATAGACATCAACCCTTGAGTGAAGACCTACAGACTACGTATGAAGAATCCACTATCCAAACTCCAGAAAAAAATAACAAGGATGAAACCTACTATCCTGACACTTCCCCATCAAGTACTTCATTTTTAATACAAGGTGAGCAGACAAACATACAGAAATCGATGTCTACTGAAGAACAGATGGTAGAAGAGCAGAATTTTTTTGTATTTGAAAGTTGTTTGGACAAACTAATTTATATGAACTTGTCAGTCTTTACTGGGATGTACGGCTAAAATAGAACACATAATTAAAAGATTTGAAGGTTCAGTTGTAATAATTCATGCTGTTTGTTTTAAAAAAACACAACTTCCCTCTCTGGCAAAGCCAGTCTATGATAAATAATTTATCAGCTGGAAATCTGTTGTAAGCGTCATCAATCATTCTTAGTGGATCAGGTTACCAAAAAGTGCATGATTTGTGTAATATTTTTGGATTAAAACATTTTTCAGAGAGCACATTTTATAGGTATCAGAAAAGGTTTATTTTCCCTGTTATTGACTTGCATTGGATTATTGAGAGAAGCAAAGTGAAAAAAGATTTATCTGGACAGGCGCTATGTGTGGGAGGAGATGGACAATGTGATAGTCCAGGGCATAGTGCCAAGTACTGTATCTATACTATGATTGACCTGACTTCAAAGAAAGTGTTAGTTTTTGAGGTTTTCCAAGTTACCCAGTGTTCATCCTCTATTGCTATGGAAAAATTAGCATTTGAGCTGTGCCTTAACAGAATTCTAAGTGAAAAACTGGAGGTGCATATCATTGCCACAGATCGTCATCCAAGCATAAGTAAATTGATGGCAGATAAAACTGACGCGATAAATCATCAGTATGATGTTTGGCACTATGCTAAATCCTTACGGAAGAAAATAGCAGCTGCTAGTAAAAAGAGGGCCTGCGAGGACAACAAAAGAATAGCCGCGGGCAACAAAAAAAAAATTGTGTGACAAATGTGTTTCACGTTTTTTCTCATAGCTCATCACTATTTAAAACTAATATTTAGCAATATGAACTAGAAACCAAAAATACTGCTTCATTATTTGTAATGGACAGATTTAGAAGTACTTATTCAAATATAATTCTGTATATACATGAAAGGTTCATAATGTTTGGATTAGCAAACAGACCAATATCATAGCTAAGAGAAAAAGAACATACATCTAGCTAATGATGAAGGGAAGCAGGGAGTAGAAACCAATAGGAATACATCACTGGGATAGTCTCATACATCACTGGGATAATATCTTTAAAATTGTAAGTGCATTTATATGAAAACCATATGATAAATGTTACAAAAATTGGTAAGTTTTTGTTTGTAGCTTTAGGGGCAGCATGATGGTGCATTGTATATCACTGCTACCTTTCAGCTCTGGTATCCTTGGTTTAATTCCAACCAGGGCACTATTTGCAAGGAGTTCCCCATGATACTCACTTTCACTTTGGCAACACTCAAGAAACACAACCTTTTCAACTTTATGACAATAACTTTGTAACTAAAAACCCTGTTTTTCTAAATACATGCACTTGCACAGACAATAAATTACTAGTGAAACAGGGGACCATGGAATGTGTATTGATACCCTCTCTTTTGAATGCTAATTTAGCCAGATCAGTTGCCATTCCATTGTAGTTATATATACTTTGCCATGGCATGCTGCCACAAGCTCCTTTTTGTGTATTTCTTATAGATATTACAGTTTCTTCTCCACACCTAAAACACACAGGCAGGTAAATTGACTCCATATAGAAATGAAAATAGCGTGTGAATATGACAGAGCAATTTAGGGAAATAGCAAACTTCACTGGAGCAAGGAGATAAATGATTAACAATTTATCTGAAGTTTGAAAAATATGTCAGTATTACACAGTAGTAGTGCACAATGATCATAGTATGGTAACACAGACTTGTAGTCTTATCATATCATGTCTGTAGGATGATTTAAAATTTAAAAATTTATGATTAATTGCATGGTAAAGATTGGGATTTGCAACATCTGGGGCTCCATAAACCCAAGCTCATTTAACTAACTTATTGCTATTTTTTAAAAGTGTTAACTCTCACATAAAAATCAAACATTTTTAAAAACATAAAACCGTAATATAAACAGACTAGGCATATTTAATTATTATCTTTGAATATTTACATTATTATTTCACTGTAAGTGGTTCTGAAGAGAATGTGTTCTTCATAAAACCAATGACAGTAATTTATTCACTGAGATAATGGCTAAACTGTTGATAATGCAGGGTAGCTTCTTAGGTAAAGCCATGGAATATAGGTGTCAGTAAGAGTAGAGAAACAGCTGTCACAGCACAACAACAAAAGAAACAAAAGAAGACAAAAGATCTGTACATTTTACTTACTAGTCAAAAATACAGGTTCCAGGTTGAGCAGATGCAGACAGCAGCAATACAGGGCATATATAAAGGCTGCCTCTTCTCTCCTTTAGTGGCACTGACACTGCGATCCATTCACAATGGGAAAGGTAAGTCAGAAACACAAAAATATCTTGATTATTCTGATGATTCCTAAATTCCTTCTTAACTAAGATGAACAATTTTTGCAATCTCATCTCCTGTATTCAGTATTTTAGTTCTACTTCTACAATGACATACAAAGATAACAATTTCATTGTTACATAAGATAAAGATACCATTGCTGTGATTATAACTGTTGAACAGGATTAACATTTTAATTATCTATGCAAAACTACTGGTTAAAGGGCATATACACCCTTTTTAAAAAGAAGGTTCACAATTTACTTAATTTCTCTAAAAATAATATTGCCCCATTTAGATAAAGATTTTGAAAACACTAGATATTCTGCATCAGTTATTATTCATTACATTTTTTTTAGTGCAAATTAAACTCCCAGTAGTGCCTATATACTAGTTTTTTCTTGTATTGAATTCATGTACATACAAATCATTTGTACAGTGTTGCCAATGCACATTATAAATAAGTGTGAATAATATAATAAATACACTTTTCATTTCCAGAGATGTACAAAAATAAAATGTTAAACCCTAATGTCTTTCTTTAGATCTTCTTCTACGAGGAAAGGAACTTCCAAGGCCGCCACTATGAGTGTGGCTCAGACTGTTCTGACCTGTCCTCATACTTCAATCGCTGCAACTCCATCAGGGTAGAGGGTGGTAACTGGATCCTCTATGAGCACCCCAGTTACAGGGGACACCAGTATTACCTCTGGCAAGGAGAATACCCAGACTTTCAGAGATGGATGGGCTTCAATGACTCCATCAGGTCCTGTCGCTTTATTCAAAATGTAAGTATTTGAAAGCTTTTCTTATACCACTCTAGACTTAAGCATAAGTAGGAAAAAATATTGCTTTGTAACACTGCCTTAAAAAGCACCTGCTGTTTATTGCTAATGGGATACATAGATCGAGTTAGATTCTGCCAAGAGTCCCCATGTAATTTTATTATGTTGTACTTCCCCAGGGGTGCAACATTAAGAGCAGTTATTACTTCTACATTTAAGTTATATTGTTTTTTGTTTATGATACTGAGAAATTAGATATTGATCTTTATGCAGAGGGGCCTAAAACCGGAATTATGGGGTAATAAAGGGAACAACATTATTCCAGTTCTATAAAGCCATAAAATCCAATCAGATATTTGTCTTCAAAGCTGGCCACAAAATTCTACTTAGTGATTGGTTTCTGTGGGTTACTCGACCTGGAGAACACATTAACACCATTTATAATATTAACCAATATGGTGTTTAACCAAGGAATAGGGAAGACAACTCTAGCAGCATGATATATGGGTAAATATAACAAAGCTATAGAGCTGAAAAGTCATTTCATACAAATGCTAAATGAGAACTAAACCTAATACTACACAAAAAACATCCCTGTACAATGCCCCACCCCAGTGCAACCCCCCGTACTGTAGAAAAGGGCCCTTGTTGGCCCATCTGTAAAAAACAAATACAGAGCTAAGAATTTGGGTTGGTGGCCTCCATGTCTGGCTGAATCACACCTTGTGAACCACTCCAAAGCATTTAGTGCACATGCTCCTGCTACGCAATGACAGTTGTACAGTGTTTGACAAGATTTGAATGGGGGTTTCTTTAAACAGTTTGCAGTATTTGGTTGGGGGGGTTTGTGGTCTGTGCAGGAGTTAAGTTTTACATTAAGGCCATGTGTACATGCTGTTATCAATATTAAGCAGGCAAATAAAAGAGAGTAAGACTGCCTAATGATTCCATTTTATGTTTTCAAATCCATGGCTTTTTTAAAAATAATTTTTAATATTTGTTTAAAGTACCATGGCCAATACAAAATGAGAATCTTCGAAAGAGGAGACTACCAAGGGCAGATGATGGAGTTCTTTGATGACTGCCCCAATACTTATGATCGATTCCGTTTCCATGACATTCACTCCTGCAATGTGTTTGATGGCCACTGGATGTTCTATGAGGAACCCAACTACAGGGGACGTCAGTACTACCTGAGACCTGGACAATACAAGAGATACAGCGACTGGGGATCCTCAAGTGCCAGAATTGGTTCATTTAGAAGAATTCATCACATGTTTTAAACAACATAAAAACATTGGAATGCAAATATGCTTGAGTTTTAATAAAAAAGACAAATAACACTATATAGTTTGATTCACTGTGAATGTGTTAAGGTGTTACTTTCAAGAAAAATCCTTAAAATCCCTATAAACTTCCATAGCTTACCCCATCTCCTTTCCCTCTTACAAATTAAACGGGTGAGAATGTAAGCATAATTTGATAACTTAAGTGAACAATTTTAAGAAATGTATTTCAAAAATATCCTAGATCATATATATATATATATATATATATATAAAACTGTACAGATGATAATCCTGGTTAACTCCTTGAGGCTTTAAGGTTTTATGTGTAAATCCAAAAATCACTGCATTTCTTTAAAAATAACTAATGGTTGCCACCTTGCAATGGCACTGATTCAATCTCTGCATATGGCAAATACAAGGCGTGTAAGAATTCACTCTTTGTACTTACTGATTTAGCACATCATGTCATTATGATGGTAAAACTTCCTATTTCTTTTTCTTTAATTGTTGCTTTGTGAATTCCTGTGCAATAACCATACCAGCAACACATTTTAAATGCTCTGCGATTAAGGTAGATTAAGGTGGATCTACCATTTGAAGATTAACACATTAATCTAATTGCATAGAAAACATAACACCTGGTGAATAAGAATAATTCTTAAACTCTCCCCACCGCACAACAAATCGTCTATATAGCAGCACCAGTGAAATACCAGTTAGAATTTTAAATCTTTTTAAGCATGCTGCTCCTCAAAACTATTCATGAAGATGTTCATGTATGACAAGTCAGAATTGGAGCCTATTTTGGCCTCTGAAGTTGCATACAAAAAGCACCAAATAAGAAATAATTATTTATCAGTACCAAACATAACAAGGGCACCAAACATTTGGCCTGCAGTGCAGTATGGTCCAGATCATGATTTGGTACACAGCCTCAAGCTGGCTCAAACCATTACTTAATGACTGTTACAAGATGTATTTTTTATGTAGGATTTCCTAACACTGCCAAAGGATAACAAAATGCTATACAAAAAAGTAGAAATAAAAGTAAACACTGTCACTTCAAATTTGCCACTATGGAAAGACTAGGCAGACAAAAGGGGTGCTTGTGTAGCATCAGCAAAACATGAACAATAGGTGTAATAGGAAACAGCTTGGTACAATATTCCCTTACATTATAAGAAATCATACCTACCTTCAGATATTATCAATAAGACATTGTATAGATTTGCTATACCTCCTTTGGTTTTGAGTTAATAGTATAGAATTTTTAACATCAGTTAAAGAAAACAAACAAAAAAATATTTTAACATAAATATTTGAGACAAAATTAATGTACAGATGTGTCAGTGTTGGCAAATCAGACACAATTTTGGTAGGTGCAGCACAGTTGTGTCAAGAGCATTGCCCCCTTTGTGATAGCAATGATGCCAATTCTGGAAAAAAACCAAGTTTGCATTGTGAAAAAAAACATGGGGATTGGGCACGAAACTGCACTTTGCTCACTGCACATGCTGACATACATGTGCCCTATAATGTCTGGCCCTACATTCATACAAATTATTTGAAGACCTTTACAGGTACATTTAGGGATAAGTTAGAAAACAAAGCAGTTTTTCAATTAGAAAGTCATGTAGTTAATTCTCCATGTCTCCTTAAATTGTACACACCAAATATGAAGAGGGTATTGCACAATTTAAGAAACACTGGTCTCTCTAGGCTCATGCTTATCTTCAAATTAAAACATTCTAAGAGCCCCTTTACTATGTGCGCAATGTGTGAACATCATAAAAAGCCCCATGTTTAGTCAGCCACATTCAGGTTATACTGTTTTGTGTATATATGATCGAAGGTTATAAGTTATTAATCCTGTTCCACAATAAAAATAGTTTTCTACATTAATTAACCATGTGTGTTACTGTATATGGATTTAATGATCCAACCAAACAGCAACTATATTGACTAAACCAGCGCTAAACCATCAGAAAAAAAGATCACTACTGTATATTACCATCTAATTTTAAAGTGATAGACACAATACCTTGTAGTCAAGAAGCAGACTGGACCGCAGGGTCTGCTTCTTCTGTAGTTATGAAGTTAGAGTGAAAAAATAGATTAAAAAATCCCCTCCTCCCCAGCTGCATTCTTACCTGTGGATGGGGACCAGGGACACAGACAGGAGGTCTTGGGATATAGGTTGAGACACTGAGTAAGAGCAGGTGTGCAAAGAGACCCTCGGAAGATTTTTTTTGCAGGGGGGCCTGGTGCTGACTTGTTACGCCACTGCTGGTAGTAGTAATATGTAACAACTGAATAAGTCACTGAACCATTGCATAATGTCAACTATGAAAAATTTCTAAAGAAACAAGAACCTTTTTATCACATTGGAGACTTAAGGGCTCTGGTACACGGGGAGATTAGTCGCCCGCGGCAAAACTCCCTGCTCGCGGGCGACTAATCTCCCCGAGTTGCCTTCCCTCTGCCATCCCACCGGCGAACATGTAAGTCGCCGGCGGGATGGCAGACGCGGCGGCGCGATTTCGCGCAAATCGCCGAAAAAGACTCGCGAGGCTTTTTCGGCGATTTCCCGAAATCGCCCCGCCGCGTCTGCCATCCCGCCGGCGACTTACATGTTCGCCGGTGGGATGGCAGAGGGAAGGCAACTCGGGGAGATTAGTCGCCCGCGAGCAGGGAGTTTTGCCGCGGGCGACTAATCTCCCCGTGTACCAGAGCCCTAAGAGGCTTAAGTAATGAACCAGGATTATGTAAATAAATGTTAGCTAGTTATATGTTATTCTAAGTCTGGAATATTGTTATGCTCACAATCTCCCCTGTTCCATTTTTAAGGGAAGAAACATTAGCTCAAAACTCAGTTTTGGGTCTTAATATGTTGATAAAGAGATGGGAATCCTAAAACATTACTTCTGTAAGCTGCTCCTCTGTATTAACACAATTTTTAATAAATATTTTATTTATTACAGTAACATTTAACATGCTGCCATATTATGACATTTATCTGTACAGTACATACAGTATGGTATTTGTAGGACTGCCGTGATGGATACATTATTAATCATGCATACAAACAACAGTTGCAGTATCAAATAGGTGCTGAAACTTTGAAGGCATTAAATCTAAACATATATTATAGGGCCTTAGAATCTCCACAGGGTGGGTGTACCAGGTTCCACCTTTAGCCACTGTTAATAGTTTGGAGTAGAAAGACACATTTAGCCATTTTAGATTCAGGAGAATCCAGAAAAATATATATGAATTTCTGGGATGGATTTTTGATATTTTGTTTGGCTTTATGCCACATAAAATGCAGTAAATGTGTTTGTATGCCTTATTTTTTATTTTAGGGCCACTTGCTATGGTAAATGTTTACCCCATATTTACAATGGTTTATCTCAGTATGTCATAAAACATGTGTGGGAGATGAGATGCTGCAAAGTGCAAGTTTTGAGGCAATTTTCAGAAATTTCATCTAAAGCTTCTAACTGGCTTCTGACATGATTTTGCTGATTTTGAGTAGAGAGACATATTTACTTATTTGGGAGAATGTGCAATTTCCAAAAATATATGGCTTTCTGAAATAAACTTACTTGTTTGTGGCTTTACCTCTCATAAAATGCAATAAAACCCTGGCATTCACATTTATGTCTAGGATGTTTTATGTTGATCACTAATGACCTATGGGAGACAAGCGCCTATAAATTGCAAACTAATTTTTAAAATGTTTACAGATCTTAATTAAAAAACACTAAGGGGGCGAGTTATCAACATTCAAGTTTGATTTTTTTTCACACTACAAAAATCTCAAATTTGAATTATGGTTTAAAAACTCAAATGTCTGGTATTTATTAAGTGAAAAAAACATGTCAATTTAAATGTAAAAATTCACCAACTAAAAGCTTGCAAGTTTATATAGAAATCAATAGGAGTTGTCCCAGGCAATGCCAAGCCATATTTTTAATTTGAGATACTGGGGCTCATTTATCAATGCATCGCAGCACACAAACCGACGCAATTATGATTATGCGCCATTTTGTGGGCACACGCAATTGCATATGCGTTACGTTGCGTTGGTTCATTTATTTTTCCGCCAGTTCTTTTTATGCACATGTCGCAAATACTGGGCAATAATGTCGCAAACAACTACATGTTTTTTGGGGGTGTGGCTAGGGGCGTGTTTTAAGTGCCCAATTTTTGCGAGAGTGCTCCCTTTGCGCCTATATATGTGCTATTTGCGCGTATATAGGGGCAGATTTGCGCAGGCGCGGCTGCATTTAAATCTTTACGCCTGTTCATTTGTGGCGTATTTCTGACTGCGCGTTCTTCAACATTTGCGCTAGTGTATTCGCAGATTTGCGCTACAATAACCTAATTTAGGTATGTCATTAATAAAACCATGTTAATGTTAATTTATGATATGTTGATTAGCATTATTAGAAAAATATAATTGTTAATTTGTTTACAATATTTAATAACATTTACCCTTTTTTTTAACTTTGTCCTTATCTATAAAGGCAGTTTCCCTTGTTAATGTGATGGAGCCTTTCATATCTTTTTTCCATTTAAACACCAACTGACTGGGTTGTTAAGTTAGGAAGTATATAGTTGGTACGGGCTTATTAGAGCATTAGCTTGCGCCAGCTATGCACACAATTTATGACAAGTTTTGCGTCGTCATATGTGCAGTTTTGCGACATCATATGTGCATGTTTGTATGGCACAGCAGTTTGCGTCAAAACTAGCGCATGAAACTTTAAGCGACCGTGTTTGCACTATACTGTTAAATATGCTTATGCGCAGGGCAAAAGTTTTGCCTCTGCGACTATTATAGCGCTGCGATGCATTGGTAAATGAGCCCCACTGAGTTTTAGAAAACCAAACTCAAATTCACAAACTCGAAAATTGATTATCAAGCCCATAAACCTAGGAGAGAATTGCTGGTGGGCAGTTTGCAGTAGAAAGACCACGCTGGATTCATCAGAATGTGGTTTT
Organism: Xenopus tropicalis; assembly: GCF_000004195.4. NCBI lineage: Eukaryota > Metazoa > Chordata > Amphibia > Anura > Pipidae > Xenopus > Xenopus tropicalis. The sequence goes on from NC_030677.2 coordinate 105,213,119, forward strand.
TCCAAATATGTATGGTTTCATGCTGTAAACCTACTGGGAAGCTGAAAATCTAACAATATATACATATATATATATATATATATATATATATATATATATATATATATATATAGTTTTCTGAGGTAAACTTAAGTCCCACCCTAGTAAATGCTCCTAGTTAAAGAGCATAGAATTCTCTGGCACACAGAGCAATCATATTTTGGATGTGGGGATTGGTTCCCACATTTGTACGCTGAAAAGAGGGAGGACAAGACAAATAAATAAAAAAAATTTGAAAAGATCCAAAGAATAGGATATTCTAAACCATTAGCATTGCTGAAAATTTGAGAAACTCTGTTGCTCAGCCCACATGGGATATAGAAAGTCAGGTCCTCAAGAAACAGTTCTTTTTTCAGTTTTGAGTCACTAAATTTAAGGGCAATTAAATTGGGCAGATTTTAAAAGAATGAAACTGGCAATGTGGAAATTTAAAACACCATCAATTCTGCACGCAAAAGAATCATATAATATCGTTCGTCAAAAGCCACTGGTTATATTGTCTCCCTATAGCTTGTGATATTTTAAGATGTATGGTTTTATCTCTGAATTGCACTGGACAAAATTTGTGTTAGAAGTTCTTTTTTTGCTGCATACTTTCCAATCAGGATATATCAGGATAATGTAATATATATATAGCAGGATATCATCAGAATAAGGGCAAGCTAACCCACAGCCCTGATAAATAAACCAAAACATATTATGATTTATTAAAAATATAGACACAATAAACTAGATGAATATGACAATACACTCTGATCTACATCGTGTGTTCTTTATAAAAACAATGGCAGCCATTCACTCACTAATGAATAATGGGTAAACCAGGAAACCTGGGTAGCTCTTTAGGTACAGCTATGAACACAGGTGCCAGTAATCAGAATGGGAAAGGTAAGCCAGACAATGGAAATATACTATTTTTGTCTCTGTTTAGTCATAATGCCACAAAGGCACCACATAAACTTAGATATTAAAAAATCCAAAGATTTCACTTACATGCTGCTGTGATTTTTATTTATTGTATTGTGTATGCAAAAGTTTCATAGATACTGTATATATTTGGAAAATATTCACACTAATTAGAGTGATTATGATGGTATATGGGTTCATCAAAGATGCTTGGCATAAGTTATTATATTTATACTTCTTCCCACTCAAGCTTACAGATATAGTAAAGTACATTTTAGACTTTTTCCTTCCAAAGCTTATATTGGAAGTTGTGGCTTTACTTGCCTGCATTTGCTCTGTATAAGAACATTCCAAGACCTATAATGAGGTAACATTTTTTAATGCAATCCATTTTGTTATTGAGATTAAAATCTTGAAGAACTATGTAGATGAATGGCACAGCACGTACTTTTATCTATTAAAAAAACATATTATAGCTTTGGAATCTGAGGAATGATAAAAATCAGATTTTATACATGATACACAATTTGGATATTGGTATTTCCCAGAAGATCTGCATTCTTTATCACTACAGAAAACAAATCTGTAAAAATATTTTAATGTATAATACATCTCTTCAGATCTTCTTCTATGAAGACAGAAACTCCCAAGGCCGCCACTATGAGTGCGGCTCAGACTGTTCTGACCTGTCATCATACTTCAACCGCTGCAACTCCATCAGGGTAGAGGGTGTTAACTGGATCCTCTATGAGCACCCCAGTTACAGGGGACACCAGTATTACCTCTGGCAAGGAGAATACCCAGACTTTCAGAGATGGATGGGCTTCAATGACTCCATCAGGTCCTGCCGCTTTTTCCCCAATGTAAGTATTTGCAAAGTTATGTTCACACGAACAGCACATTTCCAATGAAGAAAGCTAAAAACAGTGACCACAGTACCACCACAACACCATGCAATACAATAGAAAGTCATATTTTAGTTGAAACTTACTATTTTCATGAAAAACGTTTTACAAATGAAATCATTGGAATAGGCCATATTCAGTCTTGTCAGAGTTCAACTGTGTAAAACAGGGTTTTTGATCAACATACCCAGGGATGCGGATTCACATAAGTATAAAAGAAGACAAACATGAAAATGGAAAGTGAAGCAATAATGCAAGTTCTTTTAAAGGAGAAGGAATGGTAAAAACTAAATAAGCATTATCAGAAAGTTCTATGTAAATACAGCCATAAACACTCACAGAAAAGCTGAAATGAGTCCTCTATCAAAAAAAACACAGGATTTCTTCTCTTCTTTTGTGTATACATGACCTTCTGTGTCAGAGTTCCTGTGTTAAGAACAATCCTTAAGGGCATAGCACAAGTCTGCGCCGTTTGCTCCTTTCTTCCCCTTCTTTTTCCTCCTCCCCCTTCCACCTCATCTCTCTCCCCCTCCAAACTGTGCTGTATTCTGAGCTACCAGCAGCTAGAGACCAAGCTATAATGGCAGCTGCTATCTTAAACAAACAGAGAGAGCTTCTAGGGCTGTTTACTCAGGTACTATTGTAACTAATCTATTCACAATAAAATGCCAAAATGCCTTTCTTTCTCCTTAAAAGACTCTTTTAGAATTACATTAAACTCACTCATCCCTAACAATTGCATGCTAAAACATGCAATGGAATAACATGATTAAAAACAGATTGATTCATATTAAACACCAGTCATCTAAATGGGCAGACTTCTGGTAGGGCTCAAGTTTTGAATAGCACTGACAATAAAGAGATTTCACTAAAACAGGAAGATTTAATTTACTTCAAAATGCATAATACAATCATGCAGCATATGTAAAAATAAGATACCATTTTTAAAAATATAAATATTTTCAAAGTATTCAACATTTTATATGGCTAAAAAGGGTATATGGGACTAGAAGTACATGGTTAATGTGTATTATTTTAGTTTAACCCATTTAAATATATATAAAAATATAAAATGACAAGTATTTATATACAATTTCATATTCTCCTGTTGTATTGCCATAACTATATAATGTACAAACTGCAATGTTTCCATGTATGACATACATATTCTGCCAAATCAGAATTGATCTAAGCTACAAAGAAAAATGTCACAATATGATTTGCTATCTGATTTACACCTTGAGTTTAAAACTTCAAAAAAACAGTAAAGATAATACATAATAGATAAATTATTTTATATAGGTGTTGACAGGGTCTTGATATTTGTTTTATTTATTTTAAGCACCATGGCCAATACAAATTAAGAATCTATGAAAGAGGAGACTACCAAGGGCAGATGATGGAGTTCTTTGATGACTGCCCCAATACTTATGATCGATTCCGTTTCCATGACATTCACTCCTGCAATGTGTTTGATGGCCACTGGATGTTCTATGAGGAACCCAACTACAGGGGACGTCAGTACTACCTGAGACCTGGACAATACAGGAGATACAGTGACTGGGGAGCCTCAAGCGCCAGAATTCGATCATTCAGAAGAGTTTATCACAACTTTTAAACTATCTCAGAACTCTAAGAATGCAAATATATTAATAGATCAATAAAAATGGAATGTTTCAAATTACCTATTTATGTATAGTTTATTTATATATGCAGCAAAGCTTTAGCTAAAATGTTATCATTGTGGTTTAATGGATATGGCCGTGCTTCCTTGTTTGGAAACATCCAACTAACTTTCACTATGAAAGATCACATCAGGTTATGTAGACCTAGGAACTTGTTTATATAGAATGGCAAATTGCTCAGTCCTTGAGTTCAACCAACAAACTTAAGTAGTTAAGTAGCTGTTTACAAAGATCCATTCAGTTGTACATATACAGTATGCAATAGTATGTAAGCAATAGTATGTTAATTTGTTCATTTCCAAACTGAAGGAAAATATATATGTTTCTGCAAAATTATATATGTCTGCTGCAAAACATATTCTTATATTTTGGGCTGACTTTGAAGATAAACTCTGAAATCGGTGATAAAAGTGTAATGCACCTCAATGCAAATAACCAACAGATATATTTAACATTTTATCTGCCAGTGCCCCTTGGTCTTGTCAAACCACATATTTCCAGTAAACATGTGGCACAGTATAGAATATAATGGAACTTATAACCACAAAATCTGTGGCATTAGCACAATGGTAGATTTGAACCAGTGCCATGGATCCTACAACATGTGGAACACAAAGGAAATAGTTAATCTGACAGTTGTATTCCTTTCTCTAAAGAAGAAAAAACATTTGTAGTTCATTAGCCCTAAATCATGTGGCTTCAAGCCACAAATATATATAGTGAATAATATGCAGAGTAAAGTCTTTCATTTCTGGTGGAAAGTGCAGTGGAAAGATCATTGTATATTACTAGTGATGAGCAAAATTTTTTGCCAGGCATGGATTTGTGGCGAACTTCCGCGTTTTGCCATTTGCCATTGTGTGGCAAAAAGAGTTGAACAGCTGATCCACTGTTCCTAAAACAAATTTTTTCTTCAGTTTGCAAGGACCTAACATACTAGTTTCTATCTTCTTTTTAAGGCACTTTTTAATTACAATTACTGGCCCACAGTAGCTAACTAGGGGGTGCTTTAAACTTAAAAGTCCCCCCTTTTCCTTTTCTTTTAAGGCAGCAGACCTTACTCCAAGGGGTACATTTACTAAGGTGTGAAGTTTCACCTCTGGAAGCTTTGCCACACTTCGTGCAAGTACTGTATATACTCGAGTATAAGCAGAGTTTTTCAGCACCAAAAATATGCTGAAAAATTCACCCTCAGCTTATACTCGAGTCGGGTGAAATAAAGCAGGTTTTCAGAAAGATCTCACCTGTACAAGCCCCTGCCAGCGACTGCGATTAACATTCCCGCTCCCACCAGCCCCGCCAGGCTACTTAAGAGTGTGCTCTTCTGCGCATCTGGGTGGAAGTGACATCACGCGCCCCCCCTATGTGCACGCTTCTCTCCTGGGACCCCCTGCCAGCGCTTCCCATTCCCGCCAGCATCAGTAGCCCCATCAGTGCCAGCAGCCCCACCAGCCTCAACTGCCCCACTAATAGTGTCTTTTGCGCCCCAGGGCGGAAGTGTGCCCCTGCAGTTTCTCAAGGTACTGGGAAAATACAATTAGATAGCTGAATTATTATTACTAAAGTTATAATTAAAGTTATAGTGACATTTACTGAGCTCTGGGGACAAAATAAATCATTTTCACTACATCCCACCCATGCTTTTATTCTTTAATTTAAAATTAATTGTTTTTCTTTGAAATAAATATTTAATAATATATACCCCACTGATGCCTCAATTAATGTCATTTTATTGGTATTTATTTTGATTACTGAAACTTAGCAGTAGCTGCTGCATTTCCCACCCTAGGCTTATACTCAAGTCAATACGTTTTTCCCGTTTTCTTAGGTAAAATTAGGTACTTCGGCTTATATTCGGATCGGCTTATACTCGAGTATATACTGTATGTCAGGCATTAATTCATGAGGAATACACTTATTCACTAAAACAGCAATTTTCATCACAGCAAGAGAATGCTGGCAAATTTTTGCCAGAGTTTTTTCGCTAGTGTGTACTTTTCCTAGCAAATTCTGTAGCAGCAGTTTCATATGCTAGCGTATATGAGCTAGTGTTTATTAAAATCAGTGGCTATATACAGGACAGATAAATGTATTTATTAATGATGTTGCTAAACTTAGTGAAAGTGCCCAATTATTTTTCTAAATGTCCATGGAACCAAAGGGAAGACTAACTCTCTTGTCAGCTGTAGTAAGAAAGTCAGATGCAGAAAAAAATATTAGTGTTACAGTTCAACAACAACATTAATAAGCTATTTCTAATAAACTGCAACACAGGGGTTGCAATCTCTGAGTGCGTTAATACCTGGACCAACAGTATAGATATGTTAATGACTTTTATGAACCACAAACAATTAACAGATTAAGATAATATTACTTAATAATAATCATTTGAGCATTTAAAACAAAAAACAAAAAAAAAACATCTTTGTGGGAGGATGGCAGCATGTGACCACATTACAGGAGGTAAAAAAATTGAAGTCAAATATGTTTTACATTTACAAGTTATATAAAGAACTTAAAATATAAAAAAGCATGCAATTTGACGCAGGATAAGACATTTTTGTTGAAATGCAGGATTTTATATCACTGATACAGTCACTTTGGGGATCTAGCTTCATCAATTTACAAGTCAGAACAAGGCAAAATAGATTTTGGTGAAAAGGAGGCGGATAAATTACAGAATTTTCTCTTCTTCGCCTGAGCGAAAATTCTCCTGGCAAAATGGCGTGGTGTGAAGATTCTCTAGTACTGATTTTTTTTCCCTAGCAAAATGTCTCCTTAACATTTTGGTAGATCAGCGTATGAGCTGTGAATTGTCTTTTTGGCAAATTTCCCTTTAGTTAATGTGCCCCCAAGTCTTTCAAGGCTATAAATAATACTTGAGGTTATATGTTTTTTATTAGCTGTTTAACCCTTACAGGAATATTTATTAAATTTATCATATTGGTGGTTCATGATAGTTAATACAGGTATAGGATCCGTCATCCGGAAACCCATTATCCAGGAAGTTCCGATTTACAGAAAGGCCATCTCCCATAGACTTCATTTTAATCAAATAATTTAGATTTTTAAAATTGATTTCCTTTTTCTCTGTAATAATAAAGCAGTACCTTGTATTTGATCCCAGCTAAGATATTAATCCTTATTGGAGGCAAAATAATCCTATTGGGTTATTAATGTTTGATTTTTTTTAGTAGACTTAGGGGCACATTTACAAAAGCACGAACGCTCCGAGCATATTTTCGCCGATTTATTTGGGCGTCCGCACGACTTTTTCGTACGGTGCACGACTTTTTCGTATGCTGCACAACTTTTTCGGACGTTTGCACGAAAAAATCGGAAAGGTTTTACCGCTGTTTACAATTGTTTGGTACGAAAATTTCGTGACTTTCGGGTCGCCAATACGATATTATCGTAACTAATACGATTTTTTCGTAAGCATTTTCGTGATATTTGTGATTTTCCGAAATTTTTGTTTCCAATGCGATTTTTTCCCATTTGTGATTCGGATTCGTGGATTAGTAAATGTGCCCCTAAAGGTATGAAGATCCAAAATAAGGAAAGACCCCTTATCCGGAATATCCTTGGTCCCAAGCATTCTGGATAACGGGTCCTATACCTGTACGGAGAAATACACCATACCCAAAAGAAAGAACATAACCCAAAAAGCCAAGAGGGATTTTATTGCATAAGGAAAGTGAAAACACCAAAGTCCCAAATCCCATGCCAAATATAACAACTGACATATAAAAGGTCAATACAAAAATATATGTAAAAGGCTGTATCACTAAAACATAGAGATTTGCCCACTAATGTAAAACAGGCATGCCTGAGTCAGGATTCATAAGGATTAAACCAGCATAATAACACTTTATACAGACTATATAAGCAATACATGTAAATAAAAATGACGACACTGAACTGAAGGTCAAATTCAAAGATGCTTATCAATCCATTATATAATAATAAATACACGTACAGTATTTAGTTCCATATATCACACTGTCCTTTATACAGTGTGATAGATGGGAATCTGTATATAATCACAGTTACAGTATATTCAGAAACTTAATTGCCCAAAAAGGAATTTGCCGTTTAGTTAATGTGCACAGAAATCTTTCCAGGTTATTATATGTTTTTATTAGCTGTTTAACCCTTACAGGAATAATTACTAAATTTATCATGTTGGTGGTTCATGATGGCTAATACAGGTATGGGATCCGTTATCTGGAAACCTGGATCTGTAATCCAGAAATCTAAATGATTACAAGTACTTAGTTCTATATAGCACACTGTACTTTATACAGTGTGATAGATTGGAATCTATATATAGTCACAATTATATTCAGAAACCTAATCAAATGTACTATTTAAATGTCTTACTGTATTGTCAGTCTTAACAATGAAACTATGATCTCCAGGAGTTATACTAATAAATTCAGGACCTCATTCACAGAGTATAGAGCCACCACCTGCTAAAGAATTACCTGTGACTTATATTCCTCTCCATCTTAGCAGAGCTTTTCAAGAAGAATTGCAAATAGTCTTGGAGGATATTGTATTTAATGTATTGATCCTTTTAGCTTCTTTTTGGGGGGGGTTCAACCTTCTGTAAACGTCATCATCTACATTTTCATTTTTTTTCACCAACACTGGAGAAAATGTATGTATGTATGTATGTATAACTTTATTTATAAAGTGCCACAAGGGTACGCAGTGCTGTACAGTCTTACAGAATACAAAATTACACACAGGGAGGACGAGTGATATAATAAATAAATACAATAAATACATATATGTATATATATATATAAGTACCATGTGGTATGAGACACAGTAGGAAGGAGGTCAGGCTAAAGGGCTCCTAAAATTACTCTAGAGATGTCACCCCAGTGTTAAAGCAGCCTGAAAATGCAAATGTATGAAAGGTATATAACCTTACTTCCTTCATCCGTTGTAATACGGAGACAGCTGTATATGCCCTGCACTTTGAATGTTGTATCAGTTATGTAGAGAAAACATTTAGGTGACTAGAAATAAGACTTCTTGAACATTAACATTACATTGGAGTTAAAATATAATTAAATGTTGATGCTGTCTATTCCATTCTTGGTTAGTAAATGTGAGTTTTTAGCCCTCGGGAGTGGTCCTTACACACAGAATGCAGCTACAGTAAATCAAGAAGGATTCATTAGTAATCTAAGACCATGGATGGACTAAGCATGGATTATTTTCAATCATTTGTTATCCTGAAAACAGTTTCCAGTTGTTCACATGCTGAGATTATGGAATGCTGGGTAGCTCTTTTAGTAAAGCTTTGGAACACAGGTACCACTAAACACTGAGAAACAACTATCACAGCACACGATCAAACACAATGGAAGACAAAAGATCTTTACATTCACCTTACTAAACAGAAAAAGTAACCTCTAGACTCAACAGATGCAGACAGCAGCAATACAGGACATATATAAAGGCTGCCTCTTTTCTCCCTTCAATTGCACTGAAACTTTCATTCAATCAAAATGGGAAAGGTAAGCCATAATTATTCAAAATATTTTCCTGATTTTTATTAAAATCAAGATTTAGCAATTACTGTCATGTTTACATGAGTTGGTTTGTTTTGTATGTTAATTACACATATAGAAACGCTACAATTTCTGAATAACATTATGCATTTTAGATTTTAATTTTAGACTACAATTTGTAATTAACCCATGATTACATTGAAACAACTATATTGGAGCAAAGTAATAGCAATAAGAATTATTCACTTTGATTCAATGTGAAACAATTTCACGAGTCAGAAACTTATTCTTCCAAATGTCCACCAAACTAATCGACATTGCTTTACAAAAAAAAATCAGTACTATGGTAGTCATTTACTTCTTAATTTAAACTTAATTTCTTTTACATTTTCTTCCATGAGGAAAGGAACTTTCAAGGCCACCACTATGAGTGCAGCTCAGACTGTTCTGGCCTGTCATCATACTTAAATCGCAAAAGTTATCTGTACCATGTTAAATATCAATTAGAGCATTTAAAAAATCATTATATTTTCTTTTAGATCTTCTTCTACGAGGAAAAGAACTTCCAAGGCCGCCATTACGAGTGCGGCTCAGACTGTTCTGACATGTCCTCATACTTCAATCGCTGCAACTCCATCAGGGTAGAGGGTGGTAACTGGATCCTCTATGAGCACCCCAGTTACAGGGGACACCAGTATTACCTCTGGCAAGGAGAATACCCAGACTTTCAGCGATGGATGGGCTTCAATGATTCCATCAGATCCTGCCGCTTTATTCCCCATGTAAGTGTTTATAAAGTTATGTACGTTTAAGGGTATCATTTATATATCGATTTTCCGTGGGACTTAAAGCACTTTATGAAAGCAAGACAGCCATTATAGATGTGCTACGTATAGTGGGAAACCAGGAGATTAAGTGACTTGTCCAAGGTCACAAGGGTCTCTAGCATCAACCCACATCAACTTCTTCCACAACAAAACAACCCATGACTAAAGTGCCACTTCAAATGTATGAAAACCATTAAGAGTTCTGGGAAAGAAGTTACATTTTTCTCCCATGTTTACCAGTTACATGGAATACCCTACACGCAAAACCTTAAACATTGGTTTTGAATAAAATCTGAACAATTGCCAAAAGAACATTCTCACCATTATTGAGGTTTATTTAAAACAAGGTTTTGATATTTTTTTACTTTTTACGTTTCAAGTTTTTTAAGCTAAAAAAAAACCCTCAAATTTGTGTTGTGGTTCAAAAACCTGAATGTCTGGTGCAATAAAACCCTAATGTAAAAATTTGCCATCTAAAAGCTTGTGAGTTTCTATAGAAGTCAATCGGAGTCGTCATAGGCAAAGTCAAGCCATATTTTCAATTCAATATATTCATATTTTGAGTTCTATTCGAGGTATTCAAGTTTTTTTAATCACACGAGTTTACCACATCAATAAATATGCAAGCCTTAGACATGTAAGTTTAGAAAAACAAACTCAATTGCACAAACTGGAAAATTGATAAATAATCCCTCATATGTAAGTCATCAACAAAGCTTGTTCATTTTTTATTTATTTTGTATTTAACTATATTAATTTATATTTGTTTAAAGTACCATGGTCAGTACAAAATGAGCATCTATGAAAGAGGAGACTACCAAGGGAAGATGATGGAGTTCTTTGATGACTGCCCCAATACTTATGATCGATTCCGTTTCCATGACATTCACTCCTGCAATGTGTTTGATGGCCACTGGATGTTCTATGAGGAACCCAACTACAGGGGACGTCAGTACTACCTGAGGCCTGGACAATACAAGAGATACAGTGACTGGGGAGCCTCAAGCGCCAGAATTGGCTCATTCAGAAGGGTTTATCACAGATTTTAAATCAATTCAGAAATCTACTATAATTATATTTATTGTTCAATAAAGTGAACATGTTTAAAATAAATTGTATGTGTTGTATTTATTTATGTATGAGATGCAGCTCAAAGTTATATCCTATATTTGTGGTTTAGTGAACAAGGCTGTGTTTATTTGTATAGAAATGTCCCATTACAAAGATTCTACAGAAAGGGAAAAAAAAACTACATTTCAATTTACAAAGGCAGATTAAAAATCATATTAAAAAAATTAAATTAAGTTGATTTGAGAAAGGTCATATGGTTGGGTCATATTCAGAACATTTTTATATTCCCAGTTAATAATTTCCTGAGATTTTCTGAGAGAATTCTTTATCGTAAGGATGGGTTCCCATAACAATTTAACCATGAGTTCTCAATGTGCTGGGGTGTGTTGTGTATTGATGATTCAGGCTTCAGCTCTCACTCATTCCTAATTGGAGCAGCAACTCAGGCCTTCATACTTGGGTTAAGTGAACAAATAAAGAAAATTGTTAGGTGGCAGTCACATAGGTTCTGCTTGTATATTAGACCATCATTCACTTTTTCCTTACCTAATTAGTTTCTTTTACTAACAGATCCAGTGTTAAAAGAAATCTGTATTATTGGGGATTCATATATCTTTTAGCCACAGGAAAGAGAGATTTAATTTAGATTTTGCCAAGTAGTCATTCAAGATTATTTGAAGGGGCCTTAGAGGTCTAATTTGGGTTAAGGTTATGATGTTATCACTCAAATTCATAGGAACTGGGGCATGCCGAATATAGTTGTGTTTCATACTGGGGGAAGCTACATAGGGAAAAGTAGATTGATTGACATTATTTGGATGATAAGAAGATATTTGTCTTAACTGCATGTAATGTGGCCTATGGACAGCTCTCAGATTTTAAAAGAAGAGTGAATACCATCTACTTAAAATATATAGAATATATAAACATATATATTAACTAGGCATGCTGGCAATCACATCACCTGATAGTAGATATGCCTGGGTGCAGTCCTCAAGTTAATTTAATAGACATTCTCAAATATAGGAATGAACGTTGTACTGCCCTCACGGCACTGTACTGTGTGTGTGCAGCTAGACAGTCAGCTAAACAATAGCCAGAATCTTCAATAAACAGAAGAAGTTCCTTTCTTGTAATAATTATTGGTCGATTCCAACGTTTTTATTCTATTATATTTTTATGGGCTTTTTCATTTTGTGAAACTGAAATGCAATACAAACAACAACAATTCAGTATGATGTATATATAGAGAACAGGTATAAACACACTTCTACATAGGTGTACAGGTGTCTTTGTGCAATAACACTTACAGACAATTGATGTCCCAGGACTGAGGAAGAAACACCACACAAGGAGATGACATCCAAAATGAGGCTGAAACACTGAAACTTCCTGTGAAATAGGTCACTTCCTGCTGACATACTAAATGCAGGTTTTTTATAACTGCTTTCATAAAGGTGGCCACTAGGTGGCAATACATCCATCAATCATTGTATTCTGACAGAATGGTTATGAGGGCATTACACTCCCTGCCTGGCATAATAATTTGTGCCACTACATTTAAACACAGCTTATACTAAGCAAAACATAACATAACATAGCATGTCTAACTACCTTCTGAAAGAAGAACAATAAGGTCTGAGACTGGTCTCATATAAACTTTAGCAGTTCCTTGCTTGACAACCCTTACTTCCACTTTTCTGACATTACCATCTCTGCTTGGCAGTGTGTTGACGATAAGTCCCACAGGCCATTCATTCCTATGTGCTTCACTGTCCTTAAGCAACACAACATTTCCAATTTTAATATTTGGCCGATTTTCAGTCCATTTTCTGCGGCCTTGTAAGGTGAACAAATAATCCATTCTCCATCTTTTCCAAAATGTATCGGCCAAACACTGAACTTGCTTCCATTGTTTTGCGTGAAGTTCTCCCAATCCAAAATCGCCAGAAGGGGCTGATAAAGGGTTCACCTTTTGAGTCAAAATCATAGCTGGGGTAAGGACCATAGGAGCATCTGGGTCTGAAGATACCGGTACTAACGGTCTTGCATTTATTTTTTTTTACTCAGAGTCTCATGAGTCAGATGGGCCGGTTTAGCTTGGAGTAACACTGCTTCTAAAATACGCCTAGTTATACCTATTAGTTTCTCCCAAACACCACCCATGTGAGATGAGTGGGGAGGATTAAAGATCCATGTGCATCCTCTGTCTTGAAGATAACTTTGTAGTTCTGCATCATTTGTACAAATATTCAGTTCTTTACAAGCTCCCACAAAGTTTGTACCTCTGTCAGATCGGAGTAGCTTTGCTGGGCCACGAATTAAAAAGAATCTTCTTAAAGTGTTGATGAAGCTAGATGTTGTCATAGACTCAATCAGTTCTATATGAACAGCTCTTGTAGACAGACAAGTAAACAGAACTGCCCAACGCTTGCTGTCAGCACTGCCTCCTCTAGTGCGACGGGTTACAACTGACCAAGGACCAAAAACATCAATACCCACTCTAGTGAATGGAGGTTTAGGCTTAATTCTATCTTCTGGTAAATCTGACATCTTTTGACTTTCCAGTTTTCCTCGCAGCTTACGACAGGTAACACATTTGTGGATGATTGCAGATACCAGGCGCTTGCCACCATGAATCCAGAAACCTGCAGCTCTGATTGCACCTTCTGTTATGTGGCGCCCTTGATGAACCACTTGGTTGTGGTGATATCTTACAATCAGTGTAGCAATGTGATGATTATGAGGGATAATAATAGGCTGTCTCTCTTCATCTGTCAAATCTGCAAGAGTCAAGCGCCCGCCTACTCTCAGCAGTCCATCTTTGTCTATAACAGGACTGAGTTTCTTCAGACAACTTTGCCTTGGGAGTGCCTTTTCTTTTTTTATATAGTTGAATTCTTGTTCAAAGTGTCTGTGTTGAACAGAAGAAATTATTACAGTCTTTGCTTGTGAAAGTTCTTCCAAGCTGATTCGTTCATGGAAACTTTTCCAGCTTCCAGATTGATTGTTACCTGCTTTCCTTTGGAAACTTTTGGCAACATGAATGAGTCTAGCTATAGTCTTGACTAATATCTTCCAGTCAGAGAATCTCTCAAAGCAGTGTGAATGGAGAGTGGCTTCAGAAGCTTTAGTGCTGAGGCTTGCCACTTCTGATCTGATTTCAGTATCAACTTCAGGTTCTATGATAGGGTATGTATTTGTTGCACAGGAATTTTCTCTCTCTGTTTTGTATAGAAAGGATGGGCCTGAGAACCATATGGAGTTCTGAAGACATGCTGTCTGTGTAGGCCTGGTAGCATAATCTGCAGGATTTTGGTCTGTGGGCACATAGAACCACCTATCAGGATGTGTCACTTGTCTGATTCGATTTACTCGGTTGGAGACATATAAATAGAATCTTCTAGTAGTGTTGCAGATGTACCCTAGGACAGTTTTGCTATCTGTGAAGAATTTTACATCGTCTAAGTCCATGTCTATTTCATCCCTGATGAGCTCATACAGTTCAACTGCTAGTACAGCCGCACATAACTCCAGACGTGGAATCGTATGTGCTGGTTTAGGGCTCAGTTTAGACTTTCCCATTACAAATCCCACATGACATATATCCTCTGCATCAGTCACTCTCAAATAAGCTACTGCACCTATATAGCTATAGTAGATGCATCTGAGAAAATGTACAGTTCTCTTTTGCAGGTTGCAGACAATGAAACAGGGGCATAACACCGTGCTATCTTTACATATTTCAGAGTTTGTAAAGATTCTTTCCATTGGACCCACTCATGCATTCTCTCAGGTGGGAGTGAAGTATCCCACTCACTCCTTCCAGTCGACAGTTCACGAAATAAAGCTTTACCTTTTATAGTAACAGGTGCAGCAAACCCAAGGGGATCATAGAGACTGTTCACTGTAGAAAGAATTCCTCTATGTGTGAAAGGCTTTTCTTCTAAAGAAACCTGGAAAACAAAACTGTCAGTATTTAGATCCCAGCCTAGGCATAAACTCTTTTGAAGAGGAAGGGTGTCTGTGCCCAGACAAAGGTCTTTGAGGTCCTTAGCTCTGTCTTCTGCAGGAAAGGCTTCCATTAGCTGATTATTGTTAGAGGCGATCTTATGTAGCCGCAAATTAGATTCTGCTAACATCTGTTTTGTTTTACTGAGTATGTGGACTGCTGCCTCAGGTGTGCTAGCAGAAGCAAGTCCATCATCTTGTCCATAATGTTCTGCACTCTTTTGGGCAGCCTTACGCATGCAGTATATAGCAACAGCAGGTGAAGGGCTGTTACCGAATACATGTACCCTCATTCGGTACTCAACCACTTCTTTATCTATGTCATTGTCTTTGTACCAGAGAAAACGCAAATAATCTCTATGGTCTTCTCTTACCAGGAAGCAATAAAACATTTGTTGCACATCAGCTGTGAAGGCAATAGGCTCCTTTCGGAAGCGCAAAAGGACACCTAGTAGTGTATTGTTAAGGTCAGGACCACTCAGCAATACATCATTTAAGGATACACCTTCACATTCTGCACTAGAGTCAAACACTACTCTTATTTGGTCAGGCTTGTGTGGGTGGTAAACGCCAAACATCGGCAGATACCAATGCTCTTTACCTTCTTCCAGTGGTCCTGCTACTTCAGCATGTTCATTATACAGCATTCTTTCTATGAACTCAGTGAAATCTCTTTTCACTTCTGGCTTTCTCTGCAAAGTTCTGCGAAGTGAGTGCAGACGTTTCATGGATTGTTCTCTATTAGAGGGTAAGCAAGGCCTAGGTGAGCAAAAAGGCAGAGGGGCTACCCAACTGTTGTTCTCATCTTGAAAGGTCTCTCTATCCATAATCTGAAGAAAGGCTTGATCTTCTATAGAAAGAGCTTGTTTATCATCGTCCTTTGTTTTTTGGACGACTGAAATCCCCAAAGTGTCTGTTTCCAGTACTGGGTACTGTGTTGAGCTGTTGAGAGTTTCTTTAACAGTGAAACTGTTCTGGCATGGGCTGAGAAAAGATGTGCGACCATTTGCCAACACAGATGTCTTTAATGTGCTGATGCTATCTGGCTGGTGCACTGATCCCAGACAAACTTCTCCCACAACAACCCACCCCAGGTCAAGTCTCTGAGCGTAAGGGGCATTAAAGGGTCCATTGATTCTCTCACGTACCTTATGTATGAGGTGAGCAATTGAATAAAGGTGTGGATGGTGATAAGCTACCTCTGGAGAAGGAATCTCTGCTTTATCATCGGGTATCATGTCACACTCTATTAGAGTGGGGAGTGGTAGGTGCAGCTTTCTGTCAAGGGATTCAATAGTGAAACCTGTAGCTTGTCTTCCTGCAGTTTCCATTATCCCTGCACATGTCTTTAGGGTGTATGGAGTTGTATTTGTTTTAATATTAAAGTTATCAAAAAAGTCTGACCTGGCAAGTGACCTGTTACTATAGCGTTTACCTTGTGGCTATTTTGACGGTCTGTGATTTCTGAAGGTACAGTTGTTTTGTGTGTAGACACAGGGGTCTTACTGTATGGTCTAGAAGGCCTTTCTAGTCGTGATGCCTGGCTGCTGGTAACAAAGGAAAAGCTGGGATCACACCTGATCTTTGCTTGTTGACGGACAAACTTTGAAAACACAGAAAAAGGAGGGAAGGCAACTTTGTTATCCTCTTTGTGTTTAGCTCCAACATGCACCCAACTTCTCTTGTAGGTTGTGGGGTAGTTTCTCTACTATAGGGTTAGTGCCTCTGGCTGTATCTAAATAAGCAAGTCCTGGCAAATAGCCTTCCTCTTTGGCACACTCTATTTCTAGAAGAATGTCACCGAGTTCTTGGAGCTGTATATTGTCTCTGTTGCTCAACTTGGGGAAAACTTCAAGTCTTTTTAACAGAGCAACTTCAATTGCTTCTGGTGATCCATATTTTTCTTCTAGTCTTTGCCATGTCAGATTGAGCCCTGTAGCAGGGTTGAATATGTGTATTCTGCGCATCCTTTTTGCATGCTCTGCTGACTCAGCACCAAGCCATTTTATCATTAAGTCTAGTGTCTCAGCTGCTGGTAAATCCAGATCTCTGGTGGCGTTCAGAAAGGAAGACTTCCATGCCCAGTAATTTTCAGGGTGATCATCAAACTTGAGGAACCCTGAGTTAACCATTTCTCTGCGAAGGAGGTACTTTGTGACATCTTGCACACTTTGGTATTCAGGCGCGTGGTCTTTATGTGGAGGTACTGAGAATCCTTCACTTCTGTATGTAGGGACTCTTTGAATTTGATCTTTAGCTCTGGCACTGCTAACACCATAAGTCTGATTTGGTGTATTTTGTTCTTTTGTTAGTTCTGGTTTGAACTTGGCTTGTTCAGTCCCAGGTGACTGTTCTCTTACGTGTGTGTCAGTAAGTTTCTGGATGTACTTACTGGTATGTTCTGCAGGGGTAAGAGGTTTCTCTGGAACTTCTGGACCTTCATAAGCTTCTTCACTTCCAAACTGGTCTGCTTCTAAATAAGCTGCAGCCTCTGCTGCTGCCGCAGCTGCTGCACTCTGTCGCAGCAAGATGTGCATTTTAGCTTCTAGTTCTGCTTTTTCTTGTATCATGGCGGCCTCTTTCTCAGCAAATGTTAGCTGTACGCGGGCTGCTTCTGCTTTGGCGCGCGCTTGGGCTGCTAGGGAACTTGCTGAGGACAGCTTACTGGATCTTGATGATTTGGAGACACATGAACGTGCATCATCTTGCTGTACACTAGGGGTTTTCTCGTGTCTATACTTCTTTCCTGATCTCAGACTCATGTCTGCCGTGTGGTGACTTCTTGTATTCAAGCCTATTGCGTAGTTGTCTTTTCACTGTACTGCCCTTACGGCACTGTACTGTGTGTGTGCAGCTAGACAGTCAGCTAAACAATAGCCAGAATCTTCAATAAACAGAAGAAGTTCCTTTCTTGTAATATTTATTGGTCGATTCCAACGTTTTTATTCTATTATATTTTTATGGGCTTTTTCATTTTGTGAAACTGAAATGCAATACAAACAACAACAATTCAGTATGATGTATATATAGAGAACAGGTATAAACACACTTCTACATATCTATGAAGATTTTCATTCATCCAGGTCATGGTATATCTAGTATAAATAAATTTGAAGCAACTGGACTTGTTTAGTAATCATTGAAAACGTTTCACTACTCATCCGAGCAGCTTCTTCAGTTCAACTGACTGGTATGGGAAGTCCTAGCATATATACTCTTCCACTAATCCAATCACAATGGCACTATGTAACTCTTCAGAAAGGTGACATCTGAAACTCACAGAGGTGTGAATGCTGTGGAGTTACTTTGAAAGGATTACCCAAGTATCATGCGACTCTTCAAACAGGTGTTACTTGTTAGAGTTGCATGAATGGATGTGTGAAGAGTTCTGAAACTGCCGGGGTACAGATGTTAGAACAGCATTGTATGTAGCAGACAGATGGTGTCGAAGTCCCCCGCCTCTGTTAGGGGATGGTTTCTCCACTTTGACATGAATGGCCTCTTTTACACCTCTTTCAAACCAGCGGTCTTCTTTGTCCAAAATTTGGACATTGCTATTTTCAAAGGAGTGTCCCTTGTCTTTTAGGTGTAGAAAGACAGCAGAGTCCTGGCCTGTAGTGTTCGCCCTCCTATGCTGAGCCATTCGCTTAGAGAGCAGTTGCTTTGTCTCACCAATGTAAAGGTCTGTGCACTCCTCGCTACACTGGACTGCGTATACAACATTGCTTTGTTTTTCCTTTGGTGTTGGATCCTTTGGGTGTACAAGTTTTTGTCTCAGTGTGTTGCTAGGTTTGAAAAACACAGGGATGTGGTGTTTGTTGAAAATTCTCCTGAGTTTCTCCGACACTCCTGCTACATAGGGGATGACTATATTGCGCCTTCTCTCTGCCTCAGGACGGTTATTCCTTTTTTGTGTTCCTGTTGGGCTTAGTTGCTCTTGTTTTGACAAAGGCCCAGTCTGGGTAGCCACAAGCTTTCAGTGCTCCTCTGAGATGTTTACATTCCTTGTCCTTGGACTCTGTATCAGTTGTTACACTTTCCGCCCTGTGGTGTAGAGTTCTAATGACACCCAGTTTGTGTTCCAGCGGATGGTGGGAATCGAACAACAGATATTGATCCGTGTGAGTGGGTTTCCTGTATACTTCTGTTTTCAAGATACCCCCCTCTTGAATGGATATCAAACAGTCCAAAAAAGCAAGTTTGTTCTCATGGACATCCTCCCTTGTGAACTTGATGTTGTTGTCCACTGAGTTAATGTGTTCTGAAAAGGCCGCCACTTCGTTGGATCTGATTTTAACCCATGTGTCATCTACATACCTGAACCAGTGACTTGGTGTAGTTCCATTGAATGTGAGTAGGGCCTTCCTTTCCACTTCTTCCATATACAAGTTTGCTACAATGGGAGAAACTGGTGAACCCATTGCACAGCCATGTTTTTGCCTGTAAAATTGGTCCTTGTATTTGAAGTATGTGGTGTTCAGGCACAAATCTAACAATAAACATACTTGGTTGGGACTGAGTTTCGTTCTGCTGCTGAGGGTGTCATCTTTCTGCAGTCGATTTCTTACAGTCTCAGTAGCCTCTGTGGTAGGTATACATGTGAACAGTGAAGTGACATCATATGATACCATAGTTTCTTCTGCCTCTAGTTTGACTCCTTGAATCTTGGTGACAAACTCTTTGGCATTTTGGATATGATGCACTGTTTTACCTACCAATGGGGCTAAGATGTTGGCCAAGTATTTTGCAATGCTGTAAGTCACTGAATTGATGCTGCTGACAATAGGCCTGAGTGGTGCTCCATCTTTATGTATCTTGGGGAGTCCATATAAGCATGGTGTAGCTTCTCTGGGGTACAGGCGGTGGTATAAAGCTCGATCAATGGCTTCCTCCTTTTCAAGTTGTTGTAGGCAATCTATCACCTTTTTCTTGTAACTGCTGCTTGGGTCTCTCCTTAAAGGTTCATATGTATTGCTATCACTGAGTAGCGAGGTCATTTTGCAGTGATAGTCAGTTGTGTTTAGCACAACTGTGCATCGCCCTTTATCTGCTGGCAGGATGGTGATGTTCGGGTCCTTACTGAGAGATGTGAGAGCTCTCCTCTCTTGTGTAGTAAGGTTAGAGGGGGGTGCTCTGGCACTTGACAATGCAGCTGACACTTTTAGTCTGAGTTGTTCTGCTTCCTCCACCTTTATATGGTTGTTATTGATGGCAGATTCTGTGGCTGTGATGAGCTCAACCACTGGGATGTGTTGTGGTGTCACTGCATAGTTTAACCCCTTGGCTAGCACGTCCTTTTCTGGCTGAGTAAGTACCCTGTCTGATAGGTTCTTAACCCATGTATCTTTGGTGTTCTTGGATGTCTCATCTTTCTGCCTCCAGGTTAGTTCTTCTGTCCTCAAACCGCTGCTATGTGACAGTAAGCTGGTGAACTTGCTTATTTGCCTCTCCTTACTCTTAATGTGTTGGGCCATCTGTGCATGTTCAATGAACTGAACCACCCTTTCCAGAGTTACATCAGGTAGCTGTTTTGTCAGAGTCTGTTTCAGTTGTTCAATTTTCTGTTTAAGGGCCTCAATGGTGAAGTTGATCTGTCTAACCCGTTCATTTAGTAGATGTTTTTGGGCCTTCTGTAAGATATTGCTGGCTCTGTGACCTTTTACGGTGGAACCCAGGCGTAGGCTACAAGGAGTGAGTCCCTGATGTCTGCATCTGAGATTGAAGCGTAGATGGTTCCGATAGTCTGCGAGTTTTCTTGCTGTTCTTTCATATTCCCGAACCAGTTTTAGAGTATTCTCTCCAAAATGAATGGCAATATGTCTGTCTGCTACATACAATGCTGTTCTAACATCTGTACCCCGGCAGTTTCAGAACTCTTCACACATCCATTCATGCAACTCTAACAAGTAACACCTGTTTGAAGAGTCGCATGATACTTGGGTAATCCTTTCAAAGTAACTCCACAGCATTCACACCTCTGTGAGTTTCAGATGTCACCTTTCTGAAGAGTTACATAGTGCCATTGTGATTGGATTAGTGGAAGAGTATATATGCTAGGACTTCCCATACCAGTCAGTTGAACTGAAGAAGCTGCTCGGATGAGTAGTGAAACGTTTTCAATGATTACTAAACAAGTCCAGTTGCTTCAAATTTATTTATACTAGATACACTTCTACATAGGTGTACAGGTGTCTTTGTGCAATAACACTTACAGACAATTGATGTCCCAGGACTGAGGAAGAAACACCACACAAGGAGATGACATCCAAAATGAGGCTGAAACACTGAAACTTCCTGTGAAATAGGTCACTTCCTGCTGACATACTAAATGCAGGTTTTTTATAACTGCTTTCATAAAGGTGGCCACTAGGTGGCAATACATCCATCAATCATTGTATTCTGACAGAATGGTTATGAGGGCAGCACAAACATACAAATAGAATTTATTGAACCAGAGAAAACAATTTTTGTACATTCATAAGCCCTGTGCATGTGGTTCCTATTTTTGAGAAAATATA
Source organism: Xenopus tropicalis (assembly GCF_000004195.4). Lineage (NCBI taxonomy): Eukaryota > Metazoa > Chordata > Amphibia > Anura > Pipidae > Xenopus > Xenopus tropicalis. The sequence continues at coordinate 105,234,609 of NC_030677.2, forward strand.
TCATATAATTGTCAGTATGTGATCACTCTGTATTCTGCAAAAATAATATTTAGATATTGCACAAACATTTATGTAGGTTAAAGTTATAGAATAAAAGGATCTGTTTGCCCAGGTGCAGCAACCCATAGCAACCAATAAGATGTTCTCTTTAACCTGTAAATATTATTTGCCGATTACTTGATAACTTCACTAGTGCAGACATATTTACTTTAACTGTATATTGGGGATGGAATTTATTTTTGCTTATGTAAAGGAGAAAAGGCAGTGTCCCTGTAGAAAAATCACAATTGTATTCACTTGCAGATACAGGTACTTTGTATTTTAGCACTTAGGAAAAAAAAGGAAGGAGGGTAGGCGCTCATGGGTAATCTGTGTTACCAGCGGGTGATAGCCATGTCATAATCAGTTTAATAACATGTTTTGCAGTCCATATAAACCAAATATGTGGATAAAAGCAAATATGCTGGCTGATCAGATCCATTGTGAAAATAGCTCCAAAGTTGTTCCAAGTGCCTAGGAGGCACCCATATTTTAGTGACAGATGGGAATCAGTATATACACACATGAGCAACAGTTCAGAGCATTCATCATCTTAATAAACATTAAAATGAGCAATAAAACCAACAGTTGCTAATGATTTACAGCCAACATACAGTTCCACTCTAATAGGTATGTGCTCCCTAGACCATCACTCACAGTATCATATAAAACATTTTTATGTTATTGGAACATAGTGCAAGTTCCCTCTAACTTTGCAGAACTTTTCAAGGCCCAGTCTTTTAAATGTCCTTTGAAATATTGTATCAACATGCATTGGGTATAATTTTCGTGTTTGTATTTTGAACTTCCCATTTCTTAGATCATTCCTAGTGTTGCCAATGTCTATACATGCACAGTTCATGGTATGGATAATCTATCACCATTTTAACTCCTACTTAAATGCTTACTGGGCTTACTTCTGTCAAATTATACTGCACTTAGAATATAAAAGGAAACCCTTAAAGTGATACCGACACCAAAATAGTTTGTTTCAAAAATGATTCTACCTCCAAACATACCCATAAGTCATGTGAACTGTTTCTTCCTGAAAGCGCAGGAAGAGAAGAAGGCTGACGTCAGTAACTGAAAGGATCCTCCCCTTTCTTTTTCCCTTACTTCAAGCAGCGTCATAAATCATGTGACCCAGACATGTGATCTTGTTATTTCCTCTCTGGATCTTTAGAGTGATGCTGCTGACTGCCTGTGAGTAATACTGTATACCTCCCAACATTTTAAAAATGGCAAGAGGGACAAAATAAAAATGTGTACCGCAGTGAAATTCTTTTTAGGCCACGCCCATTTTTGCGACCATACCCCTTCCCCCCCATACACTCACATTTGACTAAATTTGACAGGTTATTCAAAGTTTGAACACATTTCTGGGGGTTTTGGGGTCTTGTTTTATGTGTTATTACAGTTTTGCTATAAAAGCTGAAATTGCCCTTTAAGCTGGATCGTGGGAAGACTAGGTTGGTACGCTTTTCACCCACTTCTGCTTCACCTGTGGTTTTCCGTTTCACAACAGCCTGGTGCCTGTTAGTACTGAATCTGTGAGAAAGGACTGCAAGAGAAGTTGTAGCTACCATAGAATCCATTGTAAAATGGATTTGTTTTGTTCTATATTTCAGCATCTTTGTATGATAGCATTCTAACATTCCTGTGTGACAGATGTTCACCAGTATTTTTAAGTCATCAATAAGTAATGGATTGGTAACAATATCAGTAAGTTGAAGATAGGCTCTTTTGATTCATGTTGCTCTTTCAATAATTTGCCATGGGAGCATTTGGAGTATTTCTTACTTCCAGTCCATCTGTGTGGTGAAGAACTGAGACCCGCATTTCCCTCAGCAGTTCATCATCTACCTGACAGTTACAAATACACCACCAGAAGTGTCTAATTATTGCCTCAACCCAAAAGCCTAAATCCTTACGTTGCTTACGTTTGCTAGCAGCAATACATTTTTTTCGGATGTTTTTGGCATAATGCCAAATGTCAAACTGATGATTGATTGTGTATTTGTCACTCTCCAAGGTTTTTTTTAAACTGGGGTGCTTGTCCGTTGCAACTACACATACATCAATTCTTTCTTTTATGATTCTGTCAAGGCATCTTTGAAATGCTTCAAAAAAGTTTTCCATGGCATTGGAGGAAGACGTTTCACTGCGCTGCACTATTTAATAGTCCACAATTTTATTAGTGGCAAGATCAATGAAGCTGTAGGTGCAATATTTGGCAGAGAAACTGGGGCTATTGCACTGCCCATCACCAGCAAGTGCGATAGGCTGGTTCTAATGTTTTGTCTTATTAGCTTACGTTCTTTTTCCCAGAAATGGTAAACAGTTTGGAATAAAAATTTTCCTTGATAATGAAAGAAGGTTCTTTTGGAAATCTGTTGCACCCCTAAAACAACCAAGAATTAAGGAATCTTGTTAATGTTGCACCCGCTGAATAGAACAGCTGCAGCTAATAATATGTTTACGGTGCAGAAATTATTTATTTTAGGTTGACATTCAAACAATTTGAAATGATGGCCAACAGCACAATATCCAATGACAGTCAGATTCTGTGGGACTAGACTATGGGGTAACATGCACAGACATGGGTTAGCAAAAGGAATGGCATGTCAGTGTATTATAACATATAGTAGAAGTGGCTTTAGTAGTATAGTAGTATTATACCAGTATACCAGCATAGTAGAGTTATACCATCATAGTATGGCTTTAGTAGTATAGTAGTATTATACTCGTATACCAGTACCAGTATACCAGCATAGTAGTATTATACCATTATAGTATGGCTTTAGTGGTATAGTAGTATTATACCAGTATATCAGTAGCAGTATACCAGCATAGTAGTATTATACCATTATAATATGGCTTTGGTAGTATAGTAGTATTATACCATTATAATATGGCTTTGGTAGTATAGTAGTATTATACCATTATAGTATGACTTTAGTAGTATAGTAGTATTATACCGGTATACCAGTACCAGTATACCAGCATAGTATTATTATACCATTATAGTATGGCTTTAGTAGTATAGTAGTATTATACCAGTACCACCAGTATACCAGTACACCAGTATACAAGCATAGTAGTAGTATAGTAATATTATACCATCATAGTATGGCTTTAGTAGTATAGTAGTATTATACCAGTACCACCAATATACCAGCATAGTAGTAGTGTAGTAGTAGTATACCATTATAGTATGGCTTTATTACTATAGTATTAGTATAATAGTATTATCATTACTATAGTATTAGTATAGTAGTAATATACTACAAGTATACCAGCAAATTATTTTGCTTTAGTGGTTACCTTTATTGTATTATTAGTACCTTATTATGTTGGGTTGAAAAACCCAACATACTGTTCTTCGACATATTCTTCCGCTTTTTTTTCTTCTTCTTCTTCTTAGCCGCCCCCCCATTATCTAAACGCTACTCCTACAGTTTTAGGGATACAACACCCAAACTCTCCACACTTCTTCGCCCTATAGTGGAGCTGGTTGCTTGTGGTTTTCTAAGCGATCCCGCCCCCCGTCTTTTTGTGGCGCTGCTCCGAACACCCCAATTTTCCCATTGATTTTGACATATATATATATATATTATTGTTATTGTGCTAGCAGTGTTGTCATTGTACTACCAGCATTTTGTTTTGATTCATTATATTTTTATTTCTTTATTGTTATTTATGTAATATTTGTTATTGATTTCTTGTGTATTTGGACGCCACTAATACTCACTCTCTGTTACTCCAATTTGAAATGCGATTTTTTCGCATGTATATACAGAAAATAAAAAGCACTAGGCAAGTAGGCAAAAGTTTTAAATCCAGGAACCTGCGCGCTGGCGTCTGAGCGCCGACATGTGTGCGATGACGTCATCGTGCATGAAGCCAGAAGGGCAGTGCAGGTCCGGTGTCACTGATTGGTCAGAACGTAAGGCTTTTTTTATGCAGGAAGCGGTGATTCAAAAGCAATGAAGAGAAGACCTATGATGGCTGCCTCATGGGACTGATCTTTAACTTTCACAGTGTGTTGGAAAACTTAAAAGCTCCATATAGTATGATATAAAACTGATATATTACATCATATTACGATACTAAAAACATCATGGATAAAGCATCGATTATCTTGACATTTTGTATCTAGTGTATAGCTCCCTGTGCTTCTATTAGTCATAACAATGATTCACCACTTTATCCTTTTGAGGATTCAACCTTCTGTAAATTCTAACATTTTGGTGTAGTAGCACCAACATTTATGGTAATATTGTTGGGCTACAGGTATTTTAGAATTACTTCTAGAGATATCACTCTCTAGAACAAACACTGGAATGCCAGTTATTTCATAACATTTTGGATATTATTTGTAACTCAAACAAATAACACATTTCAAAAGTGGTAAACTCTGAGGCACAAAATGATAGGAAATGATGAAGTGATGCCAAATCAGGGATTCCCTATTAACATAGAAAACATCAGACTATGAATGAAGTTAAGTAAAGACAATTTTCCACCATTCTGTGTACTGTTAGCACTCTGAAAATAGATGACATTGTTCATTTACTGAGATTATGGAATAACTGGGAATGTTGAGTAGCACTTTTAGTAAAGCTATGTAACATAGGTACCAGAAAACACTGAGAAATAACTGTCACAGCACAAGATCACACAATGCATGACAAAAGATCTTTACATTTACCTTACTAGACAAAAAACATCAGCGTTAGGCTCAGCGTATGCATACAGCAGCAATAGAGAACATATATAAAGGCTGCCTCTTCTAGCCCTTCCATAGCATTGAATCTTCCATTCAATCAAAATGGGAAAAGTAAGTAAAAATCATGAACTATTCTATTGGTTTTTATTACACACATATTTTTGTTATTAATACATATACAAATAATATTATTGGTGAATGATTTTACATTGTTTAGAATTTATGTTTGCAATTAACCCATGCTTACATTAAAATGACAATACTAGAGAAAATGAATAGCAATAATAATGATTAGCATTCACTAAAACAGGAAACAGTTTGCAGCAATTCTACATATTTGTGCAACTTTTCTCAGGAAAAGAATAAAAACCCCATAGTGCACCCAGAACTGTGTCTATCCTGTTCTATCCATAACAGGATTCTAGTCAGACATCTATTATTCCAGTTGCCAGCAAAATTAGACATTGCTTCAAAAGTTATCTGTACCATTTAAAATATCATTATATTTTCTTTTAGATCTTCTTCTATGAGGAAAGGAACTTCCAAGGCCGCCACTATGAGTGCGGCTCAGACTGTTCTGACATGTCCTCATACTTCAATCGCTGCAACTCCATCAGGGTAGAGGGTGGTAACTGGATCCTCTATGAGCACCCCAGTTACAGGGGACACCAGTATTACCTCTGGCAAGGAGAATACCCAGACTTTCAGAGATGGATGGGCTTCAATGACTCCATCAGGTCCTGTCGCTTTATTCCCAATGTAAGTATTTGCAAAGTTACATTTACACAAGCAGTGCATTTCTATGCAAAACTGTAGGAGTTCTGGAAATAAATCACATTTCAATTCTAAATGTACCAGTTTTATTAAATAACCTGATGAGTACAATTCATCAGATTAAGCTAGGGGGAAACACTGGTGCCCCCACAAGTATACTGAAGTGAGAGGATCATATTTGAGTGCAAATACATTTAAGAATGGTGGGCAATACAGGCACAACTTTGCATACACTGTAGAAGGATGAACTTGCAGTTGGAAATTAACCTATTAATGTATTATGTGCAAACATTTGTGCATTATTGGTGGTATAAAACAAAATGATATTTTTATGTTACAATACAACTTAATGTAAATACATCTGTTATTCAGAAAACTGTTATCTAGAAAGCTTCAAATTATGGGTAGGTCATCTCACATAGACTCAATTTTACTCAAATAATTCACATTTTTAAAAATTCTTTCCTTTATTTTCTGAAATAATTAAAATGTATATTAAACTTGATCCCATCTAAGATATAATTAATCTTCATTTGAGGCAAAACAATCCTGTTCGGTATATTAAATGTTTTATTCAATATCAAATGGACAATGGTTATTTTTTGATTGCAGTTAATTGAAATGCAAGCAGTGCAGCTCTTCTAGCTGAATTTTACAAAAGCATTTCTCCGTTTTCACATGATTTGGTTACTTTAAAAAAAAAGTATTTTTTTTTGCCCAGACCCTTGATATAATATTATGTAGTTATTATCACTAGACCTAAAAGAAATCCCTGATATTAAGCCCAGGTCATCAAAATCTGCATATATGTGGGGCCCAGGTTTTCAACCACACTGACAATGAAAACATTTCAATAAACAAATGGTTAAAGAAATGGTTTCCAGATAGGAAGGCAATATTTGAGTATTTATTTTATTCTCTATTTATTTTGTTTTTAATTTTATTTTTTAAGTACCATGGCCAGTACAAAATGAGAATCTATGAAAGAGGAGACTACCAAGGGCAGATGATGGAGTTCTCTGATGACTGCCCCAATACTTATGATCGATTCCGTTTCCATGACATTCACTCCTGCAATGTGTTTGATGGCCACTGGATGTTCTATGAGGAACCCAACTACAGGGGACGTCAGTACTACCTGAGACCTGGACAATACAGGAGATACAGTGACTGGGGAGCCTCAAGTGCCAGAATTGGATCATTCAGAAGAGTTTATAACAGATTTTAAATAACCCCAGAAATCTACTAATGCAATTATATTGATATTTCAATAAAATACAGATGTTTAAAATTACTTGTCTGTGTAATATTTATTTATTTTTGCAGTGCAGCTTTAGGCCAATTTTAATATAACAAGGCTGTGTTTATTTGTATGAAAGTTTCCAGTTACGAGTCATACCCAATTTCAGTATAATCCTCAATGCAGACCTTGCTTCTAGTTAGATTGATTCTGCTTAGTCCCTGAGTTTAACAAATAAATCAGCAAACTCATAACAGCTAATCACTGAGCTCTAAGATTCATGCCAAACTCAAGAATGAACTCTTTTTAAAACACAATCAACAAGTATGGTACTGCATTCTGTGCTTAGGTTTGGGTTTTAATAAAAAGATTGCGTATTAGTCACGTGGCACTTCACTTTGACAACTTCTTTCCAGTTTCCAAATGGAAGGACTAATACATGTCCTACTGCAACAAACAACCATTTTACATATTGCCTGCTACATAAAAGGCATTTTTATATTGTGGGTTGTCATTAAAGATGAACTCATAACTTGTTGACCTACACAAATGACTAAAGGATTATTAAGTACAGATTATAAAAACACAATAAAGGTCTGCTGTCTAAGCCAGTTTATTATATTTTTACGAATAATGTATAATTACCAAAGTTTAGGGGTCTAAAATGAACTTGCAGTAGGGCCCAGTAACCTTTAGTTATGCTGCGCTATAGGCCATAGCTACATATATAATTACACAGTAAATTATGCTCAGTCTTTGCCTAAATTCTGCTTATTCAAGAGAAAAGCATAACACCGCAACTAAAGCTAGGTAAATGTATTTATATGATAAAGGATTGTAATAATTTTTTTGTATTTGAAGATAAACAAAAATTATTGCTGTCTATATAGGGACCTGATTTAAACTGATAAAAAGATCAAATATGGGCTGATATTATATCTAAAATAAATGCAGTATTAGAAATAAAAAAAAGTGTCTGAAAATCTGTTGAATACCAAAAAATAAAGTTAGTTCTAACTATAACAAGATAAGCAAACAGAAGAAGTAGTGCAGGGGTGCAGAGCTTATTAGTTTTATTTATACTAAATAATAAAATGCAGAAAGTATGCTTAGGTGCATTTACCAAAAGCAGCCAATAAGATGTTTATTTTACGGTGACTAGTAAATAGTAACTGCTGAATAAACGTGCAACACAATTTTCACTTCATAACCTCTACTGACTTAAACTACTATATGTAATAAATAGCAAAATCCGACTGGCCCACCAGGAAACCAGAAAAAGTCCCGGTCGGCTCAGGAGTCAGTGGGCCCTCCTGCTCCTGATATTTTGGCCTGTTTCATGGTCATTCTCTATTTCTGACTGGGAACAAAGAGGAGAAATAGATGAAAGAATAGATGCTAGCATGTAAATAAAAGAGACTAGGAAAATAAAGAGGTTGCGCGAGGAAAGGAGGAAAAATAGTTTGGAAAGTGGGCCTATGGTCTAAGGCAGGGGTGTCGAACTCAATCAGAGAAGGGGCCAAAATCTAAAATCCAGCCTAAATCGCGGGCCGAATGGTTTACTGAACACAGTACCCCCCCATAGACAGTAGACCCCACACACAGTGCCCCCATAGAAAGTACCCCCAATTGCCCCCATAAACAGTGCCCTCCATAGACAGTAGCCCCCACACACAGTGCCCCCAATTGCCTCATACACAGTACCCCCCATAGACAATAGCCCCCACACACAGTGCCCCCAATTGCCTCATACACAGTACCCCCCATAGACAGTAGCCCCCACACTAAGTGCCCCCAATTGCCTCATATACAGTACCCCCCATAGACAGTAGCCCCCACACACAGTGCCCCCATACGAAGTACCCCCAATTGCCCCCATAAACAGTACCCCCAATTGCCTCATACACAGTACCCCCCCATAGACAGTAGCCCCCATAAACAGTACCCCCAATTGCCTCATACACAGTACCCCCCATAGACAGTAGCCCCCACACACAATGCCCCCATACGAAGTACCCCCAATTGCCCCCATAAACAGTACCCCCAATTGCCTCATACACAGTAACCCCATAGACAGTAGCCAGCCCGCACAGTGCCCCCAATTGCCCCCACAGAAAGTACCCCCAACAGACCAGTGATGTCGGCGCCTCCTTCTCTCTTATGCCGTGGCAACAGGCACTACTATAAGGCAGCGCCTCGTCGCTGACGTGTGACATCATACGCACGGGCGCAACCTTACAAAAAGGCCTGTTGCCGCCGGCATAAGAGAGAAGGAGCCGATGGCGAAGAATTGGTATGTTTTTGCGCAAAGTGCGCACTCTGTGTAGGGAGCGGCGGTACTGTTTGGGTGCCCCCCTGGGAGTTGGTGCCCTACGCAGAGTGCGTACTCTGCGTATAGGAAGCGGCGGTACTGCCGCACACTCACTCTCTCCTCTGCCACCCGCACAACCACATCGGATGCCGGACTATAGGTCACGCCTCCTGAATCTCGCGTGACTTGTTATCTATGGCATAGCCAGCCGTACTTGCTATCTATTACGCATGCGCATAGATTCTATGCGCATGCGTAATAGATAGCAAGTAAGGCCGGCGAGATCACAAGCCTCCTATGTCACAGCGCGTCATTGTGATGGAACGCAGCAGCGTGCAGTGATGACAGCGCGGTGCAGGCCACATGGCAAGGCCTGGCGGGCCGGATTTGGCCTGCGGGCCTTGTGTTTGACATGTGTGGTCTAAGGCACGGGTCGGCAACCCGCGGCTTGTTTTGGCCTTAGGTGCGGCTCCGGTCAGGCTACAAGACTGGTGACTATAATCCTCCGCGGCGAGCAGCGCCTGAAAAGCCACTGAAAGACTAGTGACTAGTCTTTCAGTGGCTTTTCAGGCGCTGCTCACCGCGGAGGATGATGTGTGTGCTGCCTATCAGAGAGGCCGCCGGACCGCGATGACGTCATCGTGCCGCCAGACTGCCGCTGCGCTGAAGAGGAGGACCGGGCTGAAGCCAGACTGCAGTAAGGAGGACCGGGCTGAAGGAAGGCGCGTGATTCGCTCTCAGGAGGTCACACTTTTAGGGGGGCCTGGACTCTGGCACATTATGGGGGGGCTATTGGACTCTGGCACATTATAGGGGGGCCTGGACTCTGGCACATTATATGGGGGCCTGGACTCTGGCACATTATAGGGGGGCCTGGACTCTGGCACATTATAGGGGGGACTATGACTCCTAGCACAATGTAGGGGGGAGCTATGGCTACTAGCATATTGTGGGGGCTCCTATTGGCTACTGGCATATTATAGGGAGGCCTGTGGCTGCTGGCACATTATATGGGGGGCTTATTGGCCCAGTAATGGTGGTGATCTGTGATTTTTAGCGGTACAGTGGTATTGCGGCAGAAACACCGAACAATTTTCACACAGGTTGCAGGTAAAGGAAGGGGAAGTGGGCATAGCAAATTTTGGGATGGGGCCCTGTGATTTCTACTTACGTTGCTGTTTTCAGCCCCCTGGTAGGCCATCCATGGATAAAGGCAAGAAGAGAAAAATTTCTGAAGAAAACAGAGTGTTTAATGATACGTGGACAGAATCATTTGCATTCTCTACTGACGAGACTACTGGTTTACCAGTATGCTTAATATGTGGTGAGAAATTAGCAAACCACAAAAAGTGCAATGTTGCAAGACATTTCCAGAATAAACACACAGCCTTTGCTGAAAAATATCCAGATGCAGATGAGAGATGAAAAGCTGTTGCAGAACTTATCAGTAAGGTTAATATGAGCAAAAATAATTTCAAGAAGTGGGTGAAGTCTGCAAATACCACAACATATGCTAGTTTTGTGGCCGCAAAGGAAATAGTCAAGCACGGGAAGCCCTTCACCGATTAAGAGTATATAAAAGAAGCATTCATTAATATTTCGGAACATCTATACATGGACGTCAAAAACAAAAATGAAATTGTGCAGAAAATCAAAAACATGCCACTCTCTGCGAAGACTGTCAAAGACAGAATCCTAAAAATGGCAGAAAACATTAGCAAACAGCAAATTCAAGACATTGCCTGTGATGAGTCCCAAGATATTGGTGATATTTGAACAAATAGCGCTGTTCTGCTGATATGTGAACTCTTTTGGGCCACAGGAAGAACTGATTGAGCTGATACCACTAAAAGACCAAACAAGGGGTGAGAATATCTGTAAGGCTGTCCTGGACTTTTTTTCAACTGCTAAAAAAATAAACACTAACCACCTGGTCTCAGTAGCTACTGATGGGGCACCGAGCATGAGAGGAGCACAGAAGGGCTTTGTGGCTCTACTGCAGAAGGCGTTGGGTAGAAGGCTGCTGTCATTTCATTGCATCCTGCACCAAGAGGCATTGTGTGCTCAAACATTTCCGCCGGAATGCACAAAAGTGATGGATGTGGTCATTCAGATTGTAAATAAGATAATGGCAAAGGGTTTAAACCACCGCCAGTTCCGTTTGTTATTGGATGAGGTTGAAAGCAAATATTCTGACCTCCTGCTCCACAACAAGGTCCGGTGGCTGTCCAGAGGTGAGGTGCTAAAACGCTTTGTCACATGTTTGGAAGAAGTAAAAACCTTCCTGGACAGCAAAGAGCTCACCTTTGCTGATCTGGAACAGCCAGAGTGGCTGGAAAAATTACATTTTATGGTAGACATGACAGCACATCTAAACACGCTAAATACAACCCTTCAGGGGAAAGGAGGCACAGCCCTGCATATGCTGGAGGAGGTTTTGGCATTCGAGCACAAGTTGACAGTGTTTGTCAAAGATTTACAGAGAGGCACACTGTCTCACTTTCCCTCTTTGAGAGAGTTCAAACAAAGCCATGATACAATCAATTTGGAATATTTCAAGTCTGCAATCACCGCAATGCAAAGTTCATTTGGGAAACGATTCTGTGAGTTCAGAGAGGAAAAAAACACATTATCCTTCCCTGTCACTCCCCTGGAGATCGATCCATCCCTATTGAATATGACTGCATTTGCAGGTGTAAGTCAACCTGATCTTGAGATGGAATTGGCCGATATAGCCGACAAAGGTCTATGGGTGTCCAAGTTCAAATGCTTGACCGCTACTCTTGAGGATGTTGCCCGTCAGAAGGCTATTCTGGCTCAGAATCATAAATGGACTGATATTGAAAACCTTCCCAAACAGGACAAACTTGTATTCGAAACATGGAATGCCATCCCCAACACTTATATAAACATGAAAAAGTATGCATTTGGAGTGCTGTCGATCTTCGGCTCCACATATGTATGTGAGCAGGTCTTCTCCAACATGAACTATATTAAAAACAAACATCGATCACGCCTCACAGATGACAGCTTGCAAGCCTGTGTGAAAATGAAGGTGACGTCTTACAGCCCTGATGTGCAGACACTAACCAGGTAAATTAAATATTTTAATTAGCTATTAATGTGCAAAAATATATTTTACATTGTTAAGTGAAAAAGTCCTTTTTTTCTTCAGATTGACAGCTAACTGCATGATCCTGTATATAGCATTAAGGTAAGAAACAATATATGCAGTGTTAGATTTTTTTTATAATGGTTTTGCGGCTCCAAGTTTTTTTTTCTTTTCGAAAACGGGTCCAAGTGGCTCTTTATGTCTTAAAGGTTGCAGACCTCTGGTCTAAGGTTTTCTGGTGGGCCCCTAAAGTACCAGTCTGATAAAAAGTACAACATTATAACTGCTTATATGTTGGTATACTTTTTATTTCTTAATTACACTGTTTACATAGCAAATAATTCACTCTACCATTTAAAATGTTATTCTTGAACCAACAAATGTATTTTTTTTAGTTGCAATATTGGTGTGTAGGCAGCCATCTCAGTGCATTGTGCCTCATTCTGAGTTTTAAGAAGAAGCCAGCGCTACACATTAGAACTGCTTTCAGGTAACCTATTGTTTCTCCTACTAGCATGTAACTGGAGGAGTCCCAAGACGGACTTGGATTTCTTACCATTGTGCAATACTGATATCTACTGGGAGCTGCTATCTTGCTCCCTTCCCACTGTTCTGCTGATCGGCTGCTGGGAGAGGGGGTGATATCACTAACTTGCAGCTCAGCAGTAAAGTGTGACTGGGGTTTATAAGAGCACAGGTCACATGGCTGTGGAACCCTGGGAAATGAAGAATATGGCTAGCCCAATGTGAAATTTCAAAATGAATCTGCTTTTGTTTTTGAAAAAAGGATTTCAATGCAGGATTCTGCTGGAGAAGCTCTATTAGGGGATGCATTTTGCAATGCATAGGAGCCTTATACTGTATATTATGATTTTAGATATATAAATAGCACTGCAATTGTGCATGTTGAATGTATTCTTTGTTATTTTGGGAATTATTTCACTTGTAGTTTAATGTGTTGAAGGATTTAAAAACACAATATTTTCTAGGGGAAGTTCATTGTCACGAACGCCACCACATGACCAGGTGGGCGGCTGTATGGGTTAACACATCAACTACACAGTTTCTCGCTAACTCATGCAATCAACCCCAAACAGCCCCAACCCACCTAAACTTACAAACTGCCACCACTGTGTTTAAAAGGCCACAAGCACCTAAGTGTAGATGTTCTATTGCACACTGGCACTTCAAAAAGACAAATCAGCCTAGACTTTCTAGCTAAGCACTCTAGCAGACACTCCAACAGACAATGCAAGTTAGTCTACAGACAATACAAAACTTTCCCACAAGCAAACAAAAGGTTAAGCAGACACACGTTCCTTATAACTATCAAGGGGTTAACATTTAACATACACACTCCACTTAAGGCATAAAGTTTCATTTAGAGCACAAAGACAAACTTATTAAATTTTATATTTAATAATCAGTGGACTGTGCATATATTATATAAAAACAGTTAAGGTTACAAAAATGATAGACAAGTTGCAAACAGTTATAAAATAAAAAGGGATAAAAATGCAGAAATCTACATACATCACCAATAGAATGGTCTTATGTAATTCCTGTTTCCAGGGGGACAGAGAAATAGCGACATATACCTCCCGAGCAGCTCAGTCCCCAAAGGCATATATCTTCCCAGTTGTCTGGGAATCATCAACATGGTAGCCTTTTTTTCAACAGATAGGAAAAAAAGGCTACCATGATTCACAAATTTTTTGTCCAAGCAAAATCCGGCAATTTTGTTCATCACTGGTATTCACCAACAACAACTAATAAGTAGGTAGTATTTAGTAGTCGTATGTTTAAAAACAAATATCTTATTGGTTGTTATGGGTTACTAAATCTGGGGTAAACATTAAATCTTTTATTACATATTACTGTTTGCTTTTAATTTATGTAAATATCTGGGTCAAGTAGGCCAGATACATTGACTCATTGCTGTAGGTTACCTAGTTTGCTTTGTATTTTTTATGACATGACCCACGCTAAAGTATGGAAGGGACTGTAGTGAATTGACTTTTACTGGGCTGGAGATATTAGAAAGCAATTACTGAAGAACAATTTTAATGGTACATGCTGGCAGGACAAGCTAAGCAGTCAATTGCTTGTTACAGACAGATAGTGTTTATATTATTAACAATCTAATGAAATAGATTTTAATTAATTTAATTTTAATAATAAGTAACATTCAAATCACATATTAAAGAAGTGTAGTGTGTAATATATTGGCTTTAAATAAAATTGAATAATTAGAGGTAATTAAGTCTGACTGGTGCCAGCAATATTTAATAAAAAAAACTTAGGTAAAATAAGACAATTATAATGTAAAGTTTGTATTTTTATACTTGAATATATACTCTTTAAAACTTAATATTGTTTTGCAGATGTTCAAGTTTTTGCAAGTTTTTTTAAAATAAAAGTGTGCCATTTATTTTGTGCAGTGACACCTACCAGCATATCACAGAAAGTGACACTTTAGCACCACCATTTTATAGGCAGAGAGTAAAGAATAATGGAGTGCAACAGTGCTTTCACATTGCAGGCCCACATATTCAGAAGACAGGGTTGTATATATTTCCTGCACTGTGAATGTAGTAGAAGGTAAGTGGGAAAACTAGACTAGACAGGCTTCTTGACTGTTAGGGTGACATTGGTTAGTATGTTTGGATCTAACAAAGAACACCTTCAGGAGTGGCAAACCCTGACAAACAGTATGATGTCTATTGTATAAATTGCACTGAGTAAATAATTCACAAGTGTGCTAGAAAAAACTGCACTACCAATAGACTATGTTCCACCACTCTTTATATTGTTTGCACCCTGAAAGTAGATTACATTTGTTCACTTACTGGGATCATGAAAACTAAAAATGCTGGGTAGCTTTTTGTGTGAAACTATGGAACACAGGTACAACTGAACTCTGAGAAACAACTGTCACAGCACAACACTGAAGACAATGCAAAACAAAAGATCTTTACGTTTAACTTACTAGACAGAAATAGTAAACTCTAGACTCAGCATATGCAGATGAAAGCAATACAGGACATATATAAAGGCTGCCTCTTCTAGCCCTTCCATTGCACTGAACCTTCCATTCAATCAAGATGGGAAAGGTAAGTAAAAATCATGAACTATTCCAATGGTTTTTATTACACATTTTCGAACTAATGTTTACACTTATATTTGTTATTAATACATATACTGTACACATACTATAAAGATTGAATATATTGAATCATTGTGCACAGTTTAGAATTTATGTTTGCAATTAACCCATGCTTACACTAAAACAACTATAATAAAGAAAATTAATAGCAATAACAATGATTAGCATTCACTAAAACAGGAAACAATTTGCCGCAATTCTATATATTTGTTATAGCAACTTTTCCCAGGAAAAGTATCAAGATCCGTATAGTGCACTCAGAAATGTATCTCTCCTGTTCTATCTGTAACAGGATTCTAGTCAGAAATCTATTATTCCAAACTGCCAGCAATGTGATATTGCTTTACAAAAGTTATCTGTACAATGTTAAATATAAATTACAGCATGTAAAAAAATCATTATATTTACTTTCAGATCTTCTTCTACGAGGAAAGGAACTTCCAAGGCCGCCACTATGAGTGCGGCTCAGACTGTTCTGACATGTCCTCATACTTCAATCGCTGCAACTCCATCAGGGTAGAGGGTGGTAACTGGATCCTCTATGAGCACCCCAGTTACAGGGGACACCAGTATTACCTCTGGCAAGGAGAATACCCAGACTTTCAGAGATGGATGGGCTTCAATGACTCCATCAGGTCCTGCCGCTTTATTCCCAATGTAAGTGTTTGCAAAGTTACGTTTACACAAGCAGCGCATTTTTAGTGAAGACAGTAATAATAAAGCTGTATCATGACTTGATCTCAACTAAGATATTATTAATCCTCATCAAAGGCAAAACAATCTTGTTGGGTTTATTTAAAGTTTAAATGAGTTTTAGCAGACTTCCCATCTGGAAACGCCCAGGTCCCAAGCATTCTGGATAACAGGTCCCATACCTGTGCAAGATAAAATGATGAAACTTTACAACTGGACAACAGTTACTTTAAAACAAGGTCACCAAGCCATCTGAAAAAATGTAAATTGCTGGGATGCACAAACTACAAAATAATTGTAGTTAATTGAAATGCAAGCAGTGAAGCCCTTCTAGCTGATTTTACAGAAGCATTCCTCAAATTATCTGGTTACTTTATTTTAAAAACACATAGTTTTTTGCCCAGACCCTTGGAATAAGATTATGTAGTTATTATCACTAGACATAAAAGAAAATCCCTGTTATTAAACCCAGGTCATCAAATTCTACAGATTTGTAGGGCCCCGGTGTTCAACAACACTGACAGTGAAAACATTTAAATAAAAAAAAAGTGGTAAAGAAATGGTTTCCAGATAGAAAAGCAATACTTGGATATCTATATCTCTATATTTATTTTGATTTTTATTTGTTTTTAAGTACAATGGCCAATACAAAATGAGAATCTATGAAAGAGGAGACTACCAAGGGCAGATGATGGAGTTCTTTGATGACTGCCCCAATACTTATGATCGATTCCGTTTCCATGACATTCACTCCTGCAATGTGTTTGATGGCCACTGGATGTTCTATGAGGAACCCAACTACAGGGGACGCCAGTACTACCTGAGACCTGGAGAATACAGGAGATACAGTGACTGGGGAGCCTCAAGCGCCAGAATTGGATCATTCAGAAGAGTTTATAACAGATTTTAAATAACCCCAGAAATCTACTAATGCAATTATATTGATAATTCAATAAAATATAGATGTTTAAAAGTATTTGTCTGTGTAATATTTATTTATGTTTATAGAGCAGCTCTAGGCCAATTTCCATATGAATCATTTAATGAAAAAAGCTGTGTTTAATTGTATGGAATTGTCCAGTTATACCTGTTTGGGGTAAAATCATCAATGCAGACCTTGCTTCTAGTTAGATTGATTCTGCTTAGTCCCCGATTTTGACAAATAAATCAGCAAACTCATAGCAGCTAATTACTGAGCTCTAAGATTCATGCCAAACTCAAGAATAAACTCTTTTTAAAGCACAGTGAACAAGTATGGTACTGCATTCTGTGCTTAGGTCACACATTCCTAAGGGTGGGTGGAGTGAGTTTTAGGAATTTTTAGGGCCGGAGGGAGCAGGATAGGGGAGAGAGGAGAGTACTGCGCAGACTCTGGGAATGACAGAAATCCTGTGTTTCTTTTGATTGCTGTGATTGCTTATGGCTGCTTTCTTAGTTCTTACCTTTCCTTCTCCTTTAAAGATGAACTCTTAAAAGTAGTTTAACAGAGTAACTTTTAGTTATGCTGCGCTATAGGCCATAGCTACATATATAATTACACAGTAAATTTTCTGCACTTTAGGCAAAACCTGCATAAATTCTGCTCAATCCAGAGTAAAGATAAAAACCTCAACTAAAGTTAGGTAAATGTATGTATTTGATTAAGGATTGTAATATTTTTTTGTATTTGCAGGTAAACAAACAAACAAACCATTGTTTTTTATATAGGGGCCCGCTTGGACTGATAAAAAGATGAAATATAGCCTGATATTATACCTAAAATGAATGCAGTATATAAAGTAGAAAAAAAAAAAGTGTTTGAACATTTGTCGAACACCAAAAAATAGAGTTAGTTCTAATGATTACAAGATAAGCAAACAGAAGGAGAACTGCAGGGGTGCAGAAGTTATTTGTTTGTTTATACTAAATAATAAAATGCAGAAAGTATGCTTAGGTGCATTTACCAAAAGCAGCCAATAAGATGTTTATTGTTAAAGGTGACTAGTAAATAGTAACTGCAGATTGGTTGCTATAGGTGAATAGACCTACAGTACAATTTTCACTACATAACCCCTCCTGACTTAAACTACTATATGGA
Source organism: Xenopus tropicalis (assembly GCF_000004195.4). Classification (NCBI taxonomy): domain Eukaryota; kingdom Metazoa; phylum Chordata; class Amphibia; order Anura; family Pipidae; genus Xenopus; species Xenopus tropicalis. The sequence goes on from NC_030677.2 coordinate 105,252,750, forward strand.
ATAAAAATCATAACATTTTAACTGCTTATAGGTTATAACATGTTTTAATTATTTGACTGTGGACGTACTTTGTTAAAATGCAATGCATAGGGGCTTTATACATCCTGATTTTAGAAATATATGTAACACTGCAAATTTGCATGTTGGATGTATACTTGGGGAATTATTATAATTATTTTGGGGAATGATTTCTTTTTTGTAAAGTTTAATGTTTTGAAGGATTTAAAAACACAATATTTTCTAGGGGAAGTTCATATATTACAAGTTATATAACATTTATATGTTATATAACTAAAGGTGTAAAATTAGCTGCAGTTGTAATCACTAGCGATAAGCAAACTTGAATCTGCACTAGAATTTCATCATGTAGTCTTGTTTCTCTATAAACAAAGTGGTCTGTTGTGCTTGAATAAGAGCCCTTCCCAGCCTTCCCTCAGTCTATTTAAGGAGCTGTGTGGGCACAGGTTTTGAAAAAATTGGCAAAATGGAAGCCTTTTTTTTCTATAAAGACATTTTGTAGCTACGCTAACAAGACTGGGCAATGCATATGTTATTACAGAGCTAAAAATCCCTTAACAGAAATGTAATTTTTTTCTCTGCCTAGACTCCAATGCATAATTTTGTGGTTTTGTGAATTTTGCCTGGGTTTCGCAAATTTTTGTCCAAGCAAATTTCAGCAATTTTGCTTATCATTTATATTCACCAACAAAAACTAATAAGTAGGTAGTGTTTAGTAATCATCTGTTAAAAACAAATATCTTATTAGTTGCCTTTTATTACATATTACTGTTTGCTTTTTAGTGATGTACATTTAGAGGCCGATTCATTAAAGCCCACATTACGAGTATGACTTGCGAAAATTCACATTAAATATGAAAATATCTGATGTGCGTTAATTTTGTAAAAAGTCGTGTCGTGTTTGTACAAAAATATTGTGGTACGATCCGAAAGTACTGAAATTTTCTTATCCGAACGATCGTGAACGTCGGGAAAACCTTTCTGACTTTGAACCTTCAGTGCATGATTTTGGAAGCCTCCCATAGGACTCAACGGCACTCTGCAGGTCCAACCTGTCCCAAGGAAACTCACGATACCGAAGCTCGAATGAATTCCGAAACTTTCGCACTCGTTGCGACAAATACGCAAAGTACAAAAAAGTTGCGCAAATTAGAAAAAAACACTGAACTCATCTCTAACATTTGTGTGGGTGATCATTTATGGAATAATGATCAAAACATGGTCTCCTTTGAGATAATGCTGCAGAGACAGCGCTATAAGGGAGTAACTAAATCATTAAATGTTAGACGTGCAGACTTTGCCAGTATAAGGGCATCTCTGCAATGTGTCAACTGGGAAAGGCTTTTCACAGGGTTATACACAGAAGGAAAAAGGAATATCTTTAAATTGTTGCTTAGCAAGTTTACAGGTCAGTATATTCCCCTTGTAAGCAAGGAAAGATATAGCAAAGCAAAACCTTTGGATGAATATAAGTGTTAGTGTCAATGTTGGTAAGAAAATCTAGGAGTAAATGGAATCCAAAATTATTTTTTAAATATGTAAATAGTAAATAAATGAAGCAAGAAGGGGTGGGACCCTTATTATATATATATATATTTTTTTATCTGTCTACCCAACTGAGGAGCATAGAACATATTTCTACTTGGACAGAGAATTGGCTGAAGGATAGATTACAAAGAGTGGTGGTAAATGGAACATTTTCTAATTGGCCCAGTGTTGTTAGTGGAGTACCGCAGGGGTCAGTCCTTGGTCCTTTGCTTTTTAACTTGTTTATTAATGACCTGGAGGTGGGCATAGAAAATACTTTTTTTATTTTTGCTGACGATACTAAATTGTGCAAAACTATAAGTTCCAAGTTGGATGCTGCCACTTTGCGGAGCGATTTGACAAACTGAAAGTGAGCAAAATGGAAAATGAGGTTCAATGTTGAAAAGTTTTGCACATTGGTAGAAATAATATAAATTCAAGTTATACACTAAATGGTAGTGTGTTGGGGTAGCCATTATTGACAAGGATCAGGGATTTTTGTTGATAACAAGTTGTCTAATTCCAGGCAGTGTCATTCAGTGGCTACTACACAAAATAAAGTGTTGTTTTGTATAAAAAAAAAAGGGCATTGACTCAAGGGATGAAAACATCATTTTTCCTCTTTATAGGCCTCAGGTAAGGCCTCACCTTGAGTATGCAGTGCAGTTTTGGCCTCTAGTCCTTAGGAAGGAAATTAATGAGCTGGAGAGAGTGCAGAGACGTGCAACTAAACTGGTAAAGGGGATGGAAGATTTAAACTATGAGGTTAGACTGTCAAGGTTGGGGTTGTTTTCTCTGAAAAAAAGGCGCGTGCGAGGGGACATGATTACTCTGTACAAGTACATTACAGAGTATTACAGACAGATAGGGGGTGTTCTTTTCATATAAAAAAGATCAGCGCACCAAAGGCCACCCCTTTAGATTAGAGGAATGGAACATTCATTTGAAGCAATGTAGTTGGTTTCTCATGGCGAGGGCAGTGAGGTTGTGGAATGCCCTTCCTAGAAATGCTGTAATTGCAGGTTCTGTTAATGCCTTTAAGAGGGGCTTGGAAGAGTTCTTGAACAAGCATAATATCCAAGGCTTTTGCGATACTAAAATCTACAATTAGTATTGATGTTAGTATATAGGGTTTATGTATGTGAGTGTATAGATAGGTCAGTATAGGTTTGTGCATGCTGGGTTAATTTGGAACGGTAGAAGATAATAGACTCTGTTCTTTTTTTAACCCTATGTAACTATATTCATCATAAATTATGATAAGCAAATTTTTCCCATGCATGGATTTGCAGTGAAATTGAGCTATACAGCAGGAAGCTTCCTCATAGTCTTACAAACTGCATATGTACAGGGGTCTTTGTCTTGGTGCAGGTGCGTGGCATTATGGGAATTTTGTTCAGCAGGTTTTTTTCCTATGAGGCTTCTAATCATCTCAACAGGCAAAATGTGGGGAGACTTAAGGGCACTATTGAGAGAACTGAAGGTATGCCTGCAGCTTGAGATTAACTCTTTATTAGCCTTTCCTTCTTCTTTAATGTATTTGGCATAAGGAAAAAACATCCATTGACTTTAAATGCATTTTCAGTGAAAAAAAACTCCTATTCACTGTAGTGTAGTGTGTAATATATTGGCTTTAAATAAAATTGAATAATTTGAGGTAATTAAGTCTGACTTGTGCCAGGAATGTTTAATAAAAAAAAGATGCAAAAAAAAAGGACTCATACAAATGGACATTAACAATGTTTATAAGTTTGTCATTTTATACTTAAATATATACTGGTGGGATGGTACACGCTGCGCAGGCGATTTCGGCAAATCGCCCCGTGTGCCAGAGCCCTTATGAATGAGTAAAATGTTTAAATGGTGTGTGCCATTTATGTTGTGCAGTAACTTGTGCCAGCATATCATAGATATCTACCACCATTTTATAGTCAGAAAGTAAAGAATAATTGAGTGCAACAGTGCTTTCACATTGCAGGCTGTGCTTTCAGCATCTCTAGTTGTTCTATGAAGAAGAAGAAAACAGAATGAAGTTGCTCAGACTGAGCCTCTGGATCAGACTTACGAAGTGCAGGTCCCTGCTGGGATCACTAGTATGCTAAGTGGTGACTATGTTCCACCACTCTTTATACTATTTGCACCCTGAAAGTGCTGAGATCATGAAAACTAAAAATGCTGGGTAGTTCTTTGTGTAAAACTATGGAACACAGGTACAACTGAACTCTGAGAAACAACTGTCACAGCACAACACTGAATACAATGCAAGACAAAAGATCTTTACATTTACTTACTAGACAGAAAAAATCAACTCTAGCGAAAGCAGCAATACAGGACATATATAAAGGCTGCTTCTTTAGCCCTTCCATTGCATTGAATCTTCCATTTAATCAAGATGGGAAAGGTAAGTAAAAAATTATGAACTATTCTAATGTTTTTTATTACACACTTTAGAACTAATGTTTACACTTAAATTTGTTTTTAATACATATACACATTATATTGAATGAAAATATTGAATAATTTTACAGTTTAGAATTTATGTTTGCAATGAACCCATGCTTACCCTAAAACAACTATAATAAAGAAAATGAATAGCAATAATAATGATTAGCATTCACTAAAACAGGTAACAATTTGGAGCAATTCTACATATTTGTTATAGCAAAAGTATCAAAACCCCATAGTGCACTGTATCTCTCCTGTTATTAAATATCAATTACAGCATGTAAAAAAATCATTATATATTCTTTCAGATCTTCTTCTATGAGGAAAGAAACTTCCAAGGCCGCCACTATGAGTGCGGCTCAGACTGTTCTGACATGTCCTCATACTTCAATCGCTGCAACTCCATCAGGGTAGAGGGTGGTAACTGGATCCTCTATGAGCACCCCAGTTACAGGGGACACCAGTATTACCTCTGGCAAGGAGAATACCCAGACTTTCAGAGGTGGATGGGCTTCAATGACTCCATCAGGTCCTGCCGCTTTATTTCCAATGTAAGTATTTGCAAAGTTACGTTTACGTAGGAGTTCTGAAATAAATCACATTCCAAATGTACCAGTTTTACTGAATACACTATAGGTAGAACCTAACTGGTATTCAGTGTAAAACAGGGTTTCCAATCAAGATATCTGATCTGTTTAAGGAATGAGGTTCCACACAAATGCAAAAATGGACAAAATGACTCAAGGCTTATTTACGAATGCAGTGCATGCTGTTAAGTGCTTTTTGAGCAAATCATATATTTTTTAACACAATGTTTTCCCCATAATTCCAGTATCATTAAGGCAACAAGCAATATTTGGGAGTGAGTCGCTTCCAGCACAACAATGCATGCAGCATTTATATCAGCAACTGAATTTGCTATTCATTTATGGCTAATAAAAAAAACTGCCAGGGGAACCCTTGAATTACCACCATATCCAGGACCTGATGAGTAAAATTCATCAGATTAAGCTAGTGGGGAACTCTGGTGCCCCCACAAGTATTCTGAAGTGGGAGGATCATATATGAGTGCAAAAACATTTTAAGAATGGGGGGCAATACAGGCACAACTTTGCATACATTGTAGAAGGATGAACTTGCAGTTGGAAATTAAACTTTTAATGTACTATGAGCAAACATTTGCGCATTATTGGTGGTACGGGTATGGGATCCCTTATCCGGAAACCCGTTATCCAGAAAGCTCCAAATAATGGAAAGGCCATCTCCCATAGACGTCATTATAAGCAAATAATTCTAATTTTTAAAAATGACTTCCTTTTCTCTGTAATAATAAAACAGTACCTTGTACTTGATCCCAGCTAAGATATAATTAATCCTTATTGGAGGCAAAACAAGCCTATTTTTATTCAATATTTAAATGATTTGTAGCAGATTTAAGTTATGGAGATCCAAATTACGGAATATCCCTTATCCGGAAAACCCCAGGTCCCAAGCATTCTGAATAACAGGTCCCATACCTGAATAAAACAAAATATCTTTATGTAACAATGCATCTTAATGTAAATACATATGTTATTCAGAAACCTGTTATCCAGAAAGCTTTAAATTATGGGTAGGTCATCTCGCAGACTCCATTTTAATAAAATAATTCATATTTTTAAAAGTGATTTCCCTTTTTTCTGTAATAATAAAGCAGTACCTCGAACTTGATCCCAACTAGCATATAAATAATCCTCACTGAAGGCACAACAATCCTGTTGGGTGTATTTAATGTTTAAATTATTTTTAGCAGACTTCTTATCTGGAAAATCCTAGGTCCCAAGCATTCTGCATAACAGGTCCCATACCTGCGTAACATAAAATGATGAAACTTTACAACAACATTGATCTAAATTGCTGGTATGCACAAACTACAAAATGATTTCTGTTAATTAAAATGCAAGCTGTGCAGCCCTTCTTACTGGATTTTGCAGAAGCATTCACAGTTTTCACATTATCTGGTTACTTTATTTTTTTGCCCAGATCCTTGGAATAATATTATGTAGTTATTATCACAAGACATAAAAGAAAACCCCTGATATTAAATCCAGGTCATCAAAATCTGCATATTTGTAGGGCCCAGGTTTTCAACAACACTGACAGTAAAATTAAATAGATTAAAAAAAAAGTTTAAAGAAATAGTTTTCAGATAGAAAGGCAATACTTGCATATTTATTTCTCTATATTTATTTTGTTTTTAATTTTTTTTAAGCACCATGGCCAATACAAAATGAGAATCTATGAAAAAGGAGACTACCAAGGGCAGATGATGGAGTTCTTTGATGACTGCCCCAATACTTATGATCGATTCCGTTTCCATGACATTCACTCCTGCAATGTGTTTGATGGCCACTGGATGTTCTATGAGGAACCCAACTACAGGGGACGTCAGTACTACCTGAGACCTGGAGAATACAGGAGATACAGTGACTGGGGAGCCTCAAGCGCCAGAATTGGCTCATTCAGAAGGGTTTATAATAGATTTTAAATAAGCTCAGAATTCTACTAATCCAATTATATTGATAGTTCAATAAAATACAGATGTTTAAATTACTTTGTCTGTGTAATATTTATTTATTTTTACAGAGCAGCTTTAGGACAATTTCCATATTAATAGTTTAATGAACAAGGCCGTGTTTATTTGTATGGAATTGTCTAGTTACAACGATTCCCCAGTCATACCTATTTGGAGTAAAATCATCCATGCAAATCTTGCTTCTAGTTAGATTCACTCTGCTTAGTCCCTGAGTTTAAACAATAAATCAGCAAACTCATAACAGCTAATCACTGAGCTCTACGATTCATGCCAAACTCAAGAATTAAATCTTTTTAAAACAAAATCAACAAGTTTGGTACTGCATTCTGTGCTTAGGTTTGGGTTTTAATGAAAAGTTTGTGTACAGATGTATTAGTCACGTGGCACTTCATTTCGTCAACTTCATTCCAGTTTCCAAACAAAAGGAGTAATACATGTCCTACTGCAACAAACAACCATTTTACATATTGCCTGCTACATAAAAGGCATTCTTGTATTCTGGGTTGCCATTAAAGATGAACTCTTAACAGTAGCTGATCTGTACAAATGATTAACGGACCATTATGTACAATTCTACACTGATGATAAAAACACAATAAAGGACTACTGTCTAAGCCAGTTTATTATATTTTTATTAATAATGTGTTATTACCCAAGTTTAGGGGTCCCCTAAAATGAACCCGCAGTAGGGCCCAGTAACTTTTAGTTATGTTGCGCTATAGGCCATAGCTACATATATAATTACACAGTAAATGATGTTCAATCTGTGCTTTAGGTAAATTCTGCTCTTTCCAGAGAAAAGCTTAAAACCTCAACTGAAATTAGGTAAATGTATTTATATGATTAAGGATTGTAATAATTTTTTTGTCTTTGCAGACAACTATTGCTTGGGACCCAGCTTGGGCTGCTAAAAAGATCAAATATGGCCTGATATTATATCTGAAATAAATGCAGTATTAGAAGTAAAAATAAGTGGTTAAACATTTGTCGAACACCAAAGAATAAAGTTAGTTCTAACTATAACAAGATGAGCAAACAGAAGGAGAAGTGCAGGGGTGCAGAGCTTATTTGTTTTATTTATACTAAATAATAAAATGCAGAAAGTATGTGTAGGAGCATTTACCAAAATCAGCCAATAAGATGTTTATTATTAAAGGTGACTAGTAAATAGTAACTGCTGATTGGTTGCTATAGGTGAATAGACCTGCAGTACAATTTTTTTACTACATTAGCCCTCCTGACTACTATATGTAATAAAAATCACAACATTTTAACCGCTTATAGGTTGGTATAAGTATTGTTATTAACCCCTAAGTATAACACGTTTTAATTATTTGGCCATGGACGTAGTTTATTAAAAATGCAATGCATAGGGGCTTTATATATTATGATTTAACAGATATACAGTAAGTAGCACTGCAAATTTGCATGTTGACTTTATTATTTTGGGGAATGATTTCACTTTTGTAAAGTTTAATGTTTACATTGTAAAATTAGCCCCAGTTGTAATCACTAGGGATAAGCAAACTTGAATCTGCACTAGAATTTCACCATGTACACTTGTTTCTCTATAGAAAACCAATGGATTCTGGCAAAATTTAGTGGTTTTGTGAATTTTCCCTGGGTTTCGTAAATTTTTTGTCTAAGCAAAATGCAGCAATTTCGCTTAGAACTAATTTTCACCATTAATAACTTATACGTAGGTAGTATTTAGTAATCATCTGTTTAAAAAATATATATCTTATCGTTTGCCTTTTATTACATATTATTGTTTGCTTATAGTGATAAATATGCTTTTTGATAATCTCATTACAAAAAAGACTAGGGAGGCCCAGGTCTCAAACATTCCACATAATACATTCTAAACCTGTAGTAGAAAGAAACATATTTGCCTTTCTATTCTATAATACTGAACTCATCTCTAACATTTGTGTGGGTGATCATTTATGGAAAAATGCTCATAACATGGTCTCCTTTGAGATAATGCTAAAGAGACAGCTCTATAAGGGAGTAACTAAAACACTCAATTTTAGACGTGCGTGTGCCAACTGGGAAAGGCTTTTCACAGGGTTAAACACATAAGGAAAAAGGAATATCTTTAAATTGTTGCTTAGCAAGTATACAGATCAGTATATTCCCCTTGTAAGCAAAAAAAGGCATCGCAAAGCAAAACCTATGGTTTAATAAAAGTGTTAGTGTCAAGGTCACTTGGTTGATGAGAATAGGGAAAAAGCAGAAATTCTGAATTCTTATTTTTCAGTCTATACAACTGAGGAGCCAAGATAATATTTGTAATTGAAAAGAAAACTGGCTAAAGGATAGATTACAAAGAGTGGTGGTAAATGGAACATTTTCTAATTGGGCCAGTGTTGTTAGTGGAGTACTGCAGGGGTCAGTCCTTGGTCCTTTGCTTTTTAACTTGTTTATTAATGACCTGGAGGTGGGCATAGAAAGAACTGTATCTATTTTTGCTGACGACACTAAACTGGCCAGCAAAATGAAAATTGAAGTTCTGTTAAGGCCTCACCTTGAGTATGCAGTGCAGTTTTGGCCTCCAGTCCTTAAGAAGGATATTAATGAGCTGGAGAGAGTGCAGAGACATGCAACTAAACTGGTAAAGGGGATGGAAGACAAACTATGAAATTAGACTTTCAAGTTTGGGGTTGTTTTCCTGGAAAAAAGGCGCTTGTGAGGGGACATGATTATTCTGTACAAGTACATTTAAGGGGATTATAGGCAGATAGGGGGTGTTCTTTTTTCCCCATAAAAAAGGTCAGCACACCAGAGGCAACACCTTTAGGTTAGAGGAACAAAACTTTTATTTGAAGCAGCGTAGGTGGATGTTATGATGGCAGATTCTATTAATGCCTTTAAGAGGGGCTTGGATGACTTCTTGAACAAGCATAGTATCCAAGGCTATTGTGATACTAAAATCTACAGCTAGAATTGATGTTGGTATATAGGGTTTATGTATTTGAGTGTATAGATAGGTCAGTATAGGTTTGTGTGCTGGGTTGAATTGGAAGGGCTGAATTTAATAGACTCTGGTCTATTCATCATAAATTATGATAATCAAATTTTTTTGCAGTGAAATTTTGTGTTGTGCCATTGGCAAGTTTTTTTTTGGGAAATCACAGCAAAAATTAGAAAAACGCCACAAAAAAAAACCATTGACTTTAATGCTATGAGAGTGAGAAAAAACTTGAGAAACAAATCCAGTGACTTTAATGCATTTGGATTAAGAAAAAGAACCTCCCATTCACTTCAGTATATTTGGAGTGAAAAAAGGCCCAGTGACTTCAATGCATTTTAAGTGAGAAAAAACTCCCATTAACTTAGGGGCCCATTCATTAAACCATGATTTTTTGGCGGTTAAAATCAGGATTGGAAATAATTCAGAGTAACCACAATAATTTCTGAAAATTCTTTTATCGGTCGTACGAAAATATCGTGGTTGCATTCCGAAAGTAAACGCACAGTTTGTAAACTGCGTGAAAACCTTTCTGGCTTTGAAACCTTCAATGGCACTCTACAGATCCAACCTGGCAAAAATATAGTCACGATACTAAAGCTTGAATGAATTCCGAAATGGTGGTAGTCTTTGCGGAAAATACTACTTTTTTGTGGAAGTTAACGAAAACCACAAAAAAGTTGTGGAATTTTAAAGAAAATATCGTTGACATTACGAAAAGTTCTATAAGTTAAAAAAATGGTTAAACGAATGGGCCCCTTAGTGTACTTCAACTGAGAAAAAATGCCCATTGACATTAATTCATTTGAACTGAGAAAAACTGCTTGACCTCAATGTATGTTGCATGAGAAACCCACAACAAAAAAAGCTCATTGACTTCAATGAGACCCAGCCTAAGGGTCAAGTAGGAAAACTACATATTACAGACAGGTAGTGCTTATATTAGTGACAATAAAGTGAAATACATTTACAATATTTTAATTAAATCTTAATAATAAGTAAAATTCAAACGCCATATTTAAGAAGTTTAGTGTGTAATATATTGGCTTTAAATAAAATTGAATAATTAGAGGGAATTAAGTCTAACTTGTGCCAGGAATGTTTAATAAAAAAAGACTGAGGCAAAAAAGGACTCATGCAAATGGACATTAACAATGTTAATAAGTTTGTATTTTTATACTTTAATATATACTTTTTAAAATTTATTAAATATTGGTTTGCAGACATTCAAGATTGTTCATTAACAGTTTTATGAGTGAGTAAAATGTTTAAATGGTGTGTGCATTTATGTTGTGCAGTAACTTGTGACACTTTAGTACCACCATTTTACAGTCAGAGAGTAAAGAATAATGGAGTGCAACAGTGCTTTCACATTGCAGGCTGTGCTTTCAGCATCTCTAGTTTTTCTATGAAGAAAAAGAAAACAGAATGAAGTTGCTGAGCCTGAGTCTCTGGATCGCTGAGCTGGGATCACAAGTATCCTAGAAAATAAACTGCACTACCAATTGACTATGTGCGCCACTCCTTATACTATTTGCACCCTGAAAGTGCTGAGATCATGAAAACTAAACATGCTGGGTAGTTCTTTGTGTAAAACTATGGAACACAGATACAGCCGAAATCTAAAAAACAACTGTCACAGCACAACACTGTAGACAATGCAAGAAAAAAGATCTTTACATTTACCTTACTAAACAGAAAAAGTAAACTCTAGACTCAGCGTATGCATACAGCAGCAATAGAGAACATATATAAAGGCTGCCTCTTCTAGCCCTTCCATAGCATTGAATCTTCCATTCAATCAAAATGGGAAAAGTAAGTAAAAATCATGAACAATGCTAATGGTTTTTATTAAACACTTTAGAACCCATGTTTACACTTATATTTGTTATTAATACATATATACATAATATTATTGTTGAAGGATTTTATACAGTTTTGAATTTATGTTTGCAACTAACCCATGCTTACCCTAAAACAACTATACTAGAAAACATTCATGGCAACTTTTCTCAGGAAAACCCCATAGTGCACTCAGATCTCTATCTTTCCTGTTCTATCTGTAAAAGGATTCTAGTCACACATCTATTATTCCAAATTGCCAGCAAAAATTTTACATTGTTTTACAAAAGTTATATGTACCATGCTAAATATCAATTACAGCATTTTAAAAAAAAAATCATATTTTCTTTCAGATCTTTTTCTATGAGGAAAGGAACTTCCAAGGCCGCCACTATGAGTGCGGCTCAGACTGTTCTGACCTGTCCTCATACTTCAATCGCTGCAACTCCATCAGGGTAGAGGGTGGAAACTGGATCCTCTATGAGCACCCCAGTTACAGGGGACACCAGTATTACCTCTGGCAAGGAGAATACCCAGACTTTCAGAGATGGATGGGCTTCAATGACTCCATCAGGTCCTGCCGCTTTATTCAAAATGTAAGTGTTTGCAAAGTTACGTTTACACAATGTAGGAGTTACATTCCAAATGTACCAGTTTTACTGAATACCCTATTGGGGATTCAGGAATGAGGTTCCACACAAATGCAAAAGATGATAAAAGAACTCAAGGCTCATTTACGAATGCAGCAAATGCTGTTTTATTCAGCAACTGAATTTGCTATTCATATATGGCTAATATTAAAATCTGCCAGGAGAACCCTTGAATTACCACCATATCCAGGACCTGATGAGCACAATTCATCATATTAAGCTAGTGGGGAACACTGGTGCCCCCACACGTATACTAAAGTAAGAGTATCATGTTTGTGTGCAAATACACTGTAAGAATGGTAGACAATACAGGCACTTCTACTTTGTAGAAGGATAAAATTTGCAGATGGACATTTTAATGTATTATATGCAAACATGTGCAAACATTTGCGCATTATTCATTATTAGTGGTATAAAACAAAATGATATCTTTATGTAACAATGCAACTTGGCTTTGGTAGTAGGGAGTGCGCCAGGCACAACAGACAAGAATTTGGGTTTAGAACTTGAAGTAAGGAGAGTTCGTCTGCTAGGAAGCGCATGACTTGTTGCCAAAATCTCTGGATGTCTGGGCAGTTCCAAAGTAAGTGAATAAAATCAGCATCAGGTTTATTGCAGCAGAGGCATCTAGAGTGTTCCAAGTGACCCATCTGGTGTAATTTCTTAGGTGATAAATAGGTTTGGTGTATAATTTTGAATTGAATTAGTTTGTCTCTTACACTTTTTGGGTTTATTTAATGTTTAAATTATTTTTAGCGGACTTCTTATCTGGAAAATCCTAGGTCCCAAGCATTCTGGATAACAGGTCCCATACCTGCGCAACATAAAATGATGAAACTTTACAACTGGACAACATTTCTGGGATGCACAAACTACAAAATGATTGCAGTTAATTGAAATGCAAGTAGTACAGCCCTTCTAGCTGATTTTACAGAAGCATTCCTTAGTTATTTTAAAAACACGGTAATTGTTTGCCCAGACCTATGGAATAATATTATGTAGTTATTATCGCTAGACATAAAAGTAAATCCCTTATATTAAACCCAGGACATCACAATATGCAGATATGTAGGGTCCCGGTGTTCAACAAAATTGACAGTGAAAAGATTAAAATAAACAAAGGGTTAAAGAAATGGTTTTCAGATAGAAAGGCAATATTTGGATATTTATTTCTTTATATTTATTTTGTTTTTAATTTTTTTTAGTACCATGGTCAATACAAAATGAGAATCTACGAAAGGGGAGACTACCAAGGACAGATGATGGAGTTCTTTGATGACTGCCCCAATACTTACGATCGATTCCGTTTCCATGACATTCACTCCTGCAATGTGTTTGATGGCCACTGGATGTTCTATGAGGAACCCAACTACAGGGGACGTCAGTACTACCTGAGACCTGGAGAATACAGGAGATACAGTGACTGGGGAGCCTCAAGCGCCAGAATTGGCTCATTCAGAAGGGTTTATAATAGATTTTAAATAACCTCAGAAATCTACTAATCCAATTATATTGATAGCTCAATAAAATACAGATGTTTAAAATGACTTGTCTGTGTAATATTTATTTATTTCTACAGAGCAGCTTTAGGACAATTTCCATAATAACAGTTTAATGAAAAAGGCTGTGTTTATTTGTATGGAATTGTCCAGTTACAATGATTCCCAGTCATATCTGTTTGGTGTAAAATCGTCAATGCAAACCTTGCTTCTAGTTAGATTGATTCTGCTTAGTCCCTGAGTTTGACCAATAAATCAGCAAACTCATAACAGCTAATCATTGAGCTCTAATATTCATGCCAAACTCAAGAATGAACTCTTTTAAAAATAAAATCAACAAGTATGGAACTGCATTCTGTGCTTAGGTTTGCGTTTTAATGAAAAGATTGTGTACAGATGTATTAGTCACGTGGCACTTCACTTTGACAACTTCTTTCCAGTTTCCAAACAGAAGGAGTAATACATGTCCAACTGCAGCAAACAACCATTTTACATATTGCCTGCTACATAAAAAGCATTCTTATATTCTGAGTTGCCATTAAAGATGAACTCATAATAATAGCTGATCTGTACAAATGACAAACTGACCATTAAGTACAGCAGCGTTTTTCAACCGCTGTTCCGCGGCACACTAGTGTGCCGCGAGATGTTGCCTGGTGTGCCGTAGGCGGGGCCGCAATTTTTACTTTCAAAGGGGGCCCGGCGATGCTACAGTTTTTCTTAGTAGCTCGGGCCCCCTTTAATAAAATCCGGGCCCTGTCATTGGTTGCGCCCCGTGTGTACGGGTGACGTCAGTACGCACGGGGCGCAACGTTATAAAAGGGCCTGTGTGCGGTCGCGTGTAGGCAGAAGTGCAGAGGCGGCGCGCGTGAGGGGAAGATGCTGCTGAAGCCGCCGAAGAGCAGAAGTAAAATGCTGCTGGGCACCAATGTATTAGGGGGGGCCACGGGGCACACTGACTTATGGGGGCACTGCTGCTGGGCACCAATGTACTAGGGGGGCTGGCTCTTGGCACCAATGTACTGGGGGGCACTGCTGCTGGGCACCAATGTACTAGGGGGGCACTGCTCTTGGCACCAATGTACTAGGGGGGCACTGCTGCTGGGCACCAATGTACTAGGGGGGCACTGCTCTTGGCACCAATGTACTAGGGGGGCACTGCTGCTGGGCACCAGTGTACTAGGGGGGCACTGCTGCTGGGCACAGAGTTAAATTTTTTAACATTTTCTAATGGTGGTGTGCCTCGTGATTTTTTTCATGAAACAAGTGTGCCTTTGCCCAAAAAAGGTTGAAAAACACTGAAGTACAGAGCTACACTGATGATAAAAAACACAATAAAGGGCTACTGTCTAAGCAAGTTTGTTATAATTTTATTATTAACTTGTTATTACCAAAGTTTAGGGGTCCCCTAAAATGGGCCCAGAAACTTTTAGTTACGTTGCGCTATAGGCCATAGCTACATATATACAGTAATTACATAGTTAATTATGTTCAATCTGTGCTTTAAGCAAAACCTTCATAAATTCTGCTCAATCAAGAGAAAAGCTAAAAACCTCAACTGAAATTAGGTAAATTAATTTATATGATTAAGGATTGTAATAATTTTTTTGTGTTTGCAGGAAAACAAAAACTATTGCTTTTCAAATAGGGACCCAGCTTGGACTGCTAAAAAGAACAAATATGGCCTGATATTATATCTGAAATAAATGCAGTATTAGAAGTAAAAAAAAAGTGGTTGAACATTTGTCGCACACCAAATAATAAAGTGAAGGAGGGGATTATATGGGATGTTTTTTTTCCCATAAAAAAGGTCAGAGCACCAGAGGTTACCCCTTTAGATTAGAGGAACAGAACTTTGATTTGAAGCAGTGTAGGTGGTTTTTCACGTTGAGTTTTATCACTTCCTAATGATGTTGTGATGGCAGATTCTGTTAATCCCTTTGGCCTGGATGACTGAGAAAAAAACTACTTGACCTCAATGTATTTTGCATAACAATACCACAGCAGAAAAAGCCCATTAACTTCAATGAGAGAAAACTGTGCTGCAGCCTATGGGTCAAGTAGGCCAACTATATTTTACAGACAGGTAGTGCTTATATTAGTGACAATAAAGTGAAATACATTTACAATAATTTAATTAATTCTTAATAATGCAAATAATATATTTAAGAAGTGTAGTGTGTAATATAATGGCTTTAAATAAAATTGAATAATTAGAGGGAATTAAGTCTGACTTGTGCCAACCATGGCTGGATGTGGAAGGGGACCCCCTGCCTAGAACAGCAGACACCTTGAATTTACCATATTGACTCCTTAGGTCTCATTAACCCCAATGCGAGCAAATGTGCAAACTCCCTACCAACCTTTCTTCCCTTCTCTTTTTCCTCCTTTTCTCTCCCCCTCTTTTATATTTGGTTTACTTGTTTGGAAAAAAGGAAAATAAAAGCATTTAAAAAAAAAAAAGTCTGACTTGTGCCAGGAATGTTTAATAAAAAAAGACTAAAAAATAGGACTCATGCAAATGGACAGTAACAATGTTAATAAGTTTGTATTTTTTTTACTTTTATACTCTTTAAAACGTATTATATATTGGTTTGTAGATGTTCAAGCTTTTCCATTAACTGTTTTACGAATGAATAAAATGTTTAAATGGTGTGTGCCATTTATGTTGTGCAGTAACTTGTGCCAGCATATCACAGAAAGTGACACTTTAGTACCACCATTTTATAGTCAGAGAGTCCCTGTTGGGATTTAGTATCCTAGAAAAAAGTAAAAAAAAAAACAGCCTTACACGTTTCGTACCTAGAGGGTACTTAATCATAAGCTCTGATTAAGTACCCTCTATGTACAGAACGCGTAAGGCTGTTTTTTTTTTTACTTTTTATGTATGGATAAACTTTGAATGTTCTTATCTTAACTATGCTGCTTTTTGACTATTTTTGTGATCAATCTGGATGTGCCTGCCAGCCTTCCTCTTAAATGTGAATTTACCAATGGACTATGTTCACCACTTTTATACTATTTGCAGTCTGAAAATGCTGAGATCATGAAAACTAAAAATGCTGGGTAGCTCTTTGTGTAAAACTATGGAACACAGGTACAACTGAACACTGAGAAACACAGCACAACACTGAATACAATGCAAGACAAAAGATCTTTACATTCACCTTACTAAACAGAAAAAGTAAACTCTAGACTCAGCGTATGCAGACAGCAGCAATAGAGAACATATATAAAGGCTGCCACCTCTAGCCCTTCCATAGCATTGAACCTTCCATTCAATCAAGATGGGTAAAGTAAGTAAAAATCATGAACAATTCTAATGGTTTTTATTACAAACTTACATTTGTTATTAATACATATATACATAATATTATTAGTGAATGATTTTACAGAGTTTAGAATGTATGTTTGCAATTAACCATGCTTACTTAAAACAACCATACTAGAGAACATAAATAGCAATAACAATGATTAGCATTCACTAAAAGAGGAAACAATTTGAAGCAATTCAATATATTTGTCATGCCAACTTTTCTCAGGAAAACTCCATAGTGCATTCAGAACTCTATCTTTCCTGTTCTAGCTGTAAAAGGATTCTAGTCACACATCTATTATTCCAAATTGGCAGCAAAATTTTGAATGTTTTACAAAAGTTATATGTACCATGCTAAATATCAATTACAGAATTTAAAAAAATATATTTTCTTTCAGATCTTCTTCTACGAGGAGAGGAACTTCCAAGGCCGCCACTATGAGTGCGGCTCAGACTGTTCTGACCTGTCCTCATACTTCAATCGCTGCAACTCCATCAGGGTAGAGGGTGGTAACTGGATCCTCTATGAGCACCCCAGTTACAGGGGACACCAGTATTACCTCTGGCAAGGAGAATACCCAGACTTTCAGAGATGGATGGGCTTCAATGATTCCATCAGGTCCTGCCGCTTTATT
Source organism: Xenopus tropicalis (assembly GCF_000004195.4). NCBI lineage: Eukaryota > Metazoa > Chordata > Amphibia > Anura > Pipidae > Xenopus > Xenopus tropicalis. The sequence continues at coordinate 105,270,228 of NC_030677.2, forward strand.
CAAAATGTAAGTGTTTGCAACGTTACGTTTACACAAGATAAGAGTTATAATAAATCACAAATAAAATATATATATATATATATATATATAAATCACATTCCAAATGTACCAGTTTTACTGAATACCCTATTGGTAGAACCTAACTGGGATTCACTGTAAAACAGGGTTTCCAATCAGGATATCTGATCTGATTCAGGAATGAGGTTCCACATAAATGAAAAAGACGATAAAAGGGCTCAAGACTCATTTATGAATGCAGCGAATGCTGTTAGGTGTTTTTTTGAGCAAATCATATATTTTTCACCACAATGTTTTCCCAAGAATTCCAGTGCCATTAAGGCAACAAGCAATATTTGCAGAGTGGGCATGGGATCACTTCTAGCACAACAATGCATGAAGCATTTATATCAGCAACTGAATTTGCTCTTCATTTATGGCAAAAAATAAAACCTTCAAGGGGAACCCTTGAATTACCACCATATCCAGGACCTGATGAGTACAATTCATCAGATTAAGCTAGGGAGGAACATTGGTGCTGGCACAAGTATACTAAAGCAAGAGTATCATGTTTGAGTGCAAATACTCTGTAAGAATGGTGGGCAATACAGGCACTTCCACTTTGTAGAAGGATGAACTTGCAGCTAGCCTTTTAATGTATTATGTGCAAACATTTGTGCATTATTCATTATTAGTGGTATAAAAAAAATGATATCTTAATTTTACAATGCAACCTAATCTATATACATCCGTTATTCAGAAATCCATTTTCCAGAAAGCTTTAAATTATGGGTAGGTCATCTCACAGACTCCACTTTATTCAAATAATTCATACTTTTAAAAATTATTTCCCTTTGTTTCTGTAATAATAAAGCAGCACCTTGAACTTGATCCCAACTAAGATATAATTAATCCTCACTTGAGGCAAAATAATCTTGTTGGGTTTATTTAATGTTTAGCAGACTTATCTGGAAAATCGTAGGTCCCAAGCATTCTGGATAACAGGTCCCATACCTGCGCAACATAAAATGATGAAACTTTACAACTGGACAACATTGCTGGGATGCACAAACTACAAAATGATTGCAGTTAATTGAAATGCAAGCAGTGCAGCCCTTCTAGCTGATTTTACAGAAGCATCCCTCAGTTTTCACATGGTCTGGTTTCTTTATTTTAAAAACACAGTAATTTTTGGCCCAGACCCATGGAATAATATTATGTAGTTATTATCACTAGACATAAAAGAAAATCCCTGATATTAAACCCAGATCATCAAAATCTGCAGATATGTAGGGCTCCGGTGTTCAACAACACTGACAGCAAAAATATTTAAATAAAAAAAGGGTTAAAGAAATGGTTTCCAGATAGAAAGGCAAGAAAGGATATTTATTTCGTTTTTAATTTTAGAAAAGCAATACTTGGATATCTATATTTCTATTTTTATTTGTTTTTAAGTACCATGGCCAATACAAAATGAGAATCTATGAAAGAGGAGACTACCAAGGGCAGATGATGGAGTTCTTTGATGACTGCCCCAATACTTATGATCGATTCCGTTTCCATGACATTCACTCCTGCAATGTGTTTGATGGCCACTGGATGTTCTATGAGGAACCCAACTACAGGGGACGTCAGTACTACCTGAGACCTGGAGAATACAGGAGATACAGTGACTGGGGAGCATCAAGCGCCAGAATTGGCTCATTCAGAAGGGTTTATAATAGATTCTAAATAACCTCCGAAATCTACTAATCCAATTATATTGATAGTTCAATAAAATACAGATGTTTAAAATTACTTGTCTGTGTAATATTTAGGTCAATTTCCATATTAATAGTTTAATGAAAGGTTGTGTTTATCTGTATGGAATTGTCCAGTTACAATGATTCCAAGTCGTACCTGTTTGGTGTAAAATCATCAATGCAAACCTTGCTTCTAGTTAGATTTACTCTGCTTAGTTCCTGAGTTTGACCAATAAATCAGCAAAGACATAACAGCTAATCACTGAGCTCTACGATTCATGCAAAACTCAAGAATGAACTCTTTTTAAAACACAATCAACAAGTATGGAACTGCATTCTGTGCTTAGGTTTGGGTTTTAATGAAAAGATTGTGTACAGGCATTCTTACATTCTGGTTTGCCATTAAAGATGAACTCTTAATAGTAGCTGATCTGTACAAATGTACAGAGCTACATTAATGATAAAAAACACAATAAAGGGCTACTGTCAAAGCCAGGTTATTATATTTTTATTAATAATGTCTTATTACCAAAGTTTAGGGGTCCCCTAAAATAAACCTGCAGTAGGGCCCAGTAACTTTTAGTTATGTTGCGCTATAGGACATAGCTACATATACAGTATAATTACAGAGTAAATTATGTGCTATTTGTGCTTTAGGCAAAACCTGCATAAATTCTGCTCAGTCCAGAGAAAAGCTAAAAACTTCAACTAAAATTAGGTAAATGTTTATTTATATATAATTTATATGATTAAGGATTGTAATATTTTTTCTGTGTTTGCAGGTAAACAAAAACTATTGCTTTCTATATAGGGACCCAGCTTGGGCTGCTTAAAAGATCAAATATGGCCTGATATTATATCTGAAATAAATGCAGTATTAGAAGTAAAAAAAAAGTGGTTGAACATTTGTTGAACACCAAATAATAAAGTTAGTTCTAACTATAACAAGATGAGCAAACAGAAGGAGAAGTGCAGGGGTGCAGAACGTATTTGTTTATTTATACTAAATAATAAAATGCAGAAAGTATGCTTCGGTGCATTTACCATAAGCAGCCAATAAGGTGTTTATTATTAAAGGTGACTAGTAAATAGTAACTGTTGATTGGTTGCTATAGGTGAATAGACCTGCAGTACAATTTTCACTACATTCAGTAAGCCCTCCTGACTTAAACTACTATATGTAATAAAAATCACAACATTTTAACGGCTTATAGTTTGGTAAAAATATTATTATTAACACCTAAGTATAACATGTTTTAATTATTTGGCTGTGGACATAGTTTATTAAAATGCAATGCATAGGGGCTTTATATATCATAAGATATATACAGTAAGTAACACTGCAAATTTGCATGCTGACTATTATTTTGGGGAATTATTTCACTTTTGTAAAGTTTAATGTCTTGAAGAATTTAAAAACACAATATTTTCTAGGGGAAGTTCATATTTATATGTTATATAATAAAAATTGTAAAATTAACCGCAGTTGTAATCACTAGGGGATAAGCAAACTTGAATCTGCAGTAGAATTTTACCATGTACGCTTGTTTCTCTATATAAATCCAATGCATTCTGGCAAAATGTTGTGGTTTTGTGAATTTTCCCTGGGTTTCGCAAATTTTTTGTCTAAGCAAAATGCAGCAATTTCTTATCACTTATATTCATCAATAACAAATAATAAGTAGGTAGTATTTAGTAATCATCTGTTTAAAAATGAGTATCTTATTGTTTGCCTTTTATTACATATTACTGTTTGCTTTTTAGTGATGTACATATAAGGGCCCATTTATCAATGTTTGATTGAGTCCGAATAGTAAAAATTCATATTTTTTCTGAGTTTTAGAACTGTGTGTATTTTCTGCGATTTTTTTGTTAATTTGCGCAACTTTTTCGTACTTTGCGACAATTGTGTGACAAAATCGTATTTGTCGCAATGAGTACAAGAGGTGTTACTTTTACAAAAAAGACTAGGGAAGCCCAGGTCTCAAACATTCCGGATAATACATTTTAAACCTGTAGTGTAAAGAAACATATTTGCCTTTCTATGCTATAATACTGAACTCATCTCTAACATTTGTGTGGGTGAGCATCTGGGGAACAGTGATCACAACATGGTCTCCTTTGAGATGCTGCTGCAGAGACAGCTCTATAAAGGGAGTAACTAAAACACTCGTGCAGACTTTGCCAGTATAAGGGCATCTCTGTAATGTGTCAACTGGGAAAGGCTTTTCATAGGGTTAAACACAGAAGGAAAAAGGAATATCTTTAAATTGTTTCTAAGCAAGCATACAGATTAGTATATTCCCCTTGTAGGCAAAGAAAAGCCATCGCAAAGCAAAACCATTGGTTGAATAAAAGTGTTAGGAGAATATTTATTATGCTGTGTAAAATGACATAAAAAGCTGTGTAAAAGGAACGTAGATGATCGCCTTCTGAACGCCAGATTTTAAGCTGTTATTTTAAGTTAGTTCCGGCGGAAGAAAAAACACATAAAAAGTTATACCGATTTTACGCTGTTTTTTACACAGCGAAGCCTGGCAATGTGTGGTGAATTTTCTTGCCGTTTTTTACTTAGTGTCAAGGTTGGTAAGAAAAAACATGTTTAGAAAGCATTCAAGTTAAAGACAGCAGAAACTTTCATCAGGAACAAGGAAACAAATAAAGCATGCAATAAAGCTATCAGGCAAGCTCAAATAGAGATGGAAATTGGTATTGCAGATAGGAGTAAAAGGAATCCAAAATTGTTTTTGAAATATGTAAATAGTAAAAAATTTACATAATAAAGGGTGGGACCTTTTTTATGACGGGGGGTCAGTTGATTGATGAGAACAGGGAAAAAACTGAAATTCTGAACTCTTATTTTTCAATCTATACAACTGAGGAGCCTAGAACATATTTGTGTGACATAAGCTCAGCTGCGTTGTCTATGTGTAATGGGGAGGGGGGAGGGAGAGCCCTTAGAAGCAGGCAGGCACAGGAAAGCTTAAGCTGGCCTGCTATTTAATTATACGTGGGAAAAGCAGAGAGGGGGGCAGCCCTTTGAAGTAGGCAGGCAATGGAAAGATCAAGCCTGCCTGCTATCTAGTTCCCAACTCCATGCAATGCTATGTGAGGGAGTGAGGAACAGAGGGAGGGGGAACTCTTTGAAGCAAACGGCAAGCTGAATCCTCCCAGTTTATGAAGTAGTCCTTTTGACAGATTGAGCAGCTACAGTCGGGTTGCCAGACAGTCGGGTTCAGGATCTTCAGTAGGATTTATGTAGAGAAACATGACTTTTAGGAAAAAACAGTCAACATGACCTATAGGTAGGTTTGGAAGTAGGTTCATATTTTTATAATAAATTTTTGTCAGTATCACTTTAAGAAGGATATTAATGAGCTGGAGAGAGTGCAGAAATGTGCAACTAAACTGGTAAAGGGGACTGAAAATTTAAACTATGGTCGGGGTTGTTTTCTCCGGAAAAAAAGTGCTTGTGAGGGGACATGATTACTTTGTTCAAGTACATTAGGGGGGCTTATAGGCAGATATAGGATGTTCTTTTTTCCCATAAAAAAGGTCAGTGCACCAGAGGCCACCCCTTTAGATTAGAGGAACGGAACTTTCATTTGAAGCAGAGTAGGTGGTTTTTCACGGTGAGGGCAGTGAGGTTGGGGGATGCCCTTCCTAGTGATGTTGTAATGGCAGATTCTGTTAATGCCTTTAAGAGGGGCTTGGATGACTTCTTGAACAAGCATAGTATCCAAGGCTATTGTGATACTAAAATCTACAGTTAGTATTGAAGTTGGTATATAGGGTTTATGTATGTGAGATAGGTCAGTATAGGTTTGTGTGTGCTGGGTTGAATTGGAAGGGTTGAACTTAATAGACTCTGGTCTATATTCGTCATAAATTATGATAAGCAAATTTTTTTTGAAAAACATGAGAAAAACGACAGAAAAAAAAACAACCATTGACTTTAATGCTTTGAGAGTGCGAAAAAAACTTGAGAAACAAGGCCAGTGACTTTAATGCATTTGGAGTGAGAAAAAGAACATGAAAAAAACTCCCATTTACTTCAGTATATTTGGAGTGAAAAAAGGCCCAGTGACTTCAATGCATTTGGCATGAGGAAAAAACATTGATTAACTTTAAATGCATTTTCAGTGAGAAAAAACTCCCATTCACTTAGGGGCCCATTCATTAAAGGAGAAAGAAAGTTAAAAACTAAGTAAGCTTTATCAGAAAGGTCTATGTAAATACAGTCATAAGCACTCACAGAAACGCTGCACTGAGTTGTCTTTCAAAAGAAAAAGGATTTCTTGTCTGTTTGTTTTCCTCTGCCAGAGACACGCAGCTCTCTCCTCTCTCCCCTCTCCTGCTCCCCCCTCCCTCAAGAGTGCTAAGAACTCCCTCCCCCCTTAGGAATGTGTTATCTAAGCCAATCAGCAGGAAGCTTCCTCGTAGTCTTACAAACTGAGCTGGTCTTGGTGCAGGAGTGTGGCATTATGGGAATTTTTTTTACAGAGCTCAGCTTTTTTTTCCTATGAGGCTTCTGAGAAATATGGGGAGACTTTAGGGCACTATTGAGAGAACTGAAGGTATGCTTGCAGCTCTTTATTAGCCTTTCCTTCTCCTTTAAAGCACAAATTTCAGATTGTTAAATGTACGATTGGAAAAAATTTGGAGCAACCACAATCATTTCTGATGTTCGAAAATGTCATTAAAATTCGTTTCTTGGACTTACGAAAATATTGTGGTTTCGATCCGAAAGTTACAATATTTTCATATCCGAATGATCGTAAATGGTGCAAAAACCTTTCTGACTTTGAAACTTCCAAAACTGGCCAAAAGATAGTCACGATACCAAAGCTTGAATGAATAATGAAAGTTTCGTAGTCGTTGCAATAAGTACGAAAAGTAAAACTTTTTTGTGGAATAACTAACGAAAATTGTGCTGCAACATATGGGTCAAGTAGGCCAACTACACAATAAAGACAGGTAGTGCTTATATTAGTGAAAATAAAGTGAAATACATACATTAAAATGATTTACTTAATTCTTAAGTAAAAAATAACATATTTAAGAAGTGTAGTGTGGAATATATTGGCTTGAAATAAAATTGAATAATATTTCATAATTATACTTTAATATATACTCTTTAAAACATATTATATATTGGTTTTCCAGATGTTCAAGCTTTTGCATTAACTGTTTTACGAGTGAGTAAAATGTTAAAATGGTGTGTGCCATTTATGTTGTGCAGTACCTAGTGCCAGCATATCACAGAATGTGACACTTTAGTACCACCACTTTAGTCAGAAAGTAAAGAATAATGGAGAGCAACAGTGCTCTCGCATTGCATGCTGTGCTTTATGCATCTCTAGTTTTTTTTAAAAAGAAAAAGAAGACAGAATGAAGTTGCTGAGCCTGAGCATTTGGATCAGACTTAGGAAGTGCAGGTCCCCGCTGGAATCACTAGTATGCCAAAAAAAAAAAAAAACTGCACTACCAATGGACTATGTTCACCACTCTTTATACTATTTGAACCCTGAAAGTACTGAGATCATGAAAACTAAAAATGCTGGGTAGTTCTTTGTGTAAAACTATGGAACACAGGTACAACTGAACAACTGTCACAGCACAACACTGAATACAATGACAAAAAAGACAAAAGATCTTTACATTTACCTTACTAAACAGAAAAAGTAAACTCTAGACTCAGCGTATGCAGACAGCAGCAATAGAGAACATATATAAAGGCTGCCTCTTCTAGCCCTTCCATTGCATTGAATCTTCCATTCAATCAAAATGGGAAAAGTAAGTAAAAATCATGAACTATTCTAGTGGTTTTCATTACATACTTATATTTGTTATTAATACATTTACACATAATATAATTAGTGAATTATTTTACACAGTTTAGAATTTATGTTTGCAATTAACCTATGCTTACTTTATCATAACAATGATTAGCATTTTCTAAAATAAGAAACAATTTACAGCATTTCTACATATTTGTCATGGCAACTTTTCTCAGGAAAACCCCATAGTGAACTCAGAACTCTATTTGTCCTGTTCTAGCTGTAAAAGGATTCTAGTCACACATACGAAAAATTTTCTAGTCACACGCAAAATTTTGAAATTGTTTTACAAAAGTTATATGTACCATGCTAAATATCAATTACAGCATTGAAAAAAAAATCATATTTTCTTTCAGATCTTCTTCTATGAGGAAAGGAACTTCCAAGGCCGCCACTATGAGTGCGGCTCAGACAGTTCTGACCTGTCCTCATACTTCAATCGCTGCAACTCCATCAGGGTAGAGGGTGGTAACTGGATCCTCTATGAGCACCCCAGTTACAGGGGAAACCAGTATTACCTCTGGCAAGGAGAATACCCAGACTTTCAGAGATGGATGGGCTTCAATGATTCCATCAGGTCCTGTCGCTTTATTCCCAATGTAAGTGTTTGCAAAGTTACATTTACACAACGTAGGGGTTAGGGAGAAATCACATTCCAAATGTACCAGTTTCACTAAATAACCTATAGGTAGAACCTAACTGGCATTCACTGTAAAACAGGGTTTCCAATCAGGATATCTGATCTAATTCAGGAATGAGGTTCCACAAAAATGCAAAAAAAGACAAAAGGACTCAAGGCTCATTTACAAATGCAGAGAATGCTGTTAAGTGTTTTTTTGAGCAAATCATATATGTTGTACCACAATGTTTTCCCCAGAATTCCAGTGCCGTTGAGGCAACAAGCAATATTTGCAGAGTGGACAGGGGGTCATTTTCAGCACAACAATGCATGAAGCATTTATATCAGCAACTGAATTTGCTCTTCATTTATGGCAAATAATAAAACCTTCAAGGGGAACACTTGAATTACCACCATATCCAGGACCTGATGAGTACAATTCATCAGATTAAGCTAGGGAGGAACCTTGGTGCCCCCACAAGTATACTAAAGTAAGAGTATCATGTTTGAGAGCAAATACTCTGTAAGAATGGTAGGCAATACAGGCACTTCCACTTTGTAGAAGGATGAACTTGCAGTTTGAAATGAGCCTTTTAATGTATTATGTGCAAACATTTGCGCATTATTCATTATTAGTGGTATAAAACAAAATTATCTCTTAATGTTACAATACAACCTAATCTATATACATTCGTTATTCAGAAACCCATCTTAAAATTATGGGTAGGTCATCTCACAGACTCCGCTTTAATCAAATAATTCATATTTTTAAAGATTATTTCCCCTTTTTCTGTAATAATAAAGCAGTACCTTGAACTAAAATATAATTCATGCTCATTAGAGGCAAAACAATCCTGTTGGGTTTATTTAATGTTTAAATGATTTTTAGCAGACTCATCTGGAAAATCCTAGGTCCCAGGCATTTTGGATAACAGGTCCGATACCTGCACAACATAAAATGATGAAACTTTACAACTGGACAACATTTCTGGGATGCACAAACTACAAAATGATTGCAGTTATTTGAAATGCAAGCAGTACAGCCCTTCTAGCTGATTTTACAGAAGCATCCCTCAGATTTCCCATGGTCTGGTTTCTTTATTTTAAAAACACAGTAATATTTTGCCCAGACCCATGGAATAATATTATGTAGTTATTATCACTAGACATAAAAGAAAATCCCTGTAATTTAACCCAGGTCATCAAAATCTGCAGATATGTAGGGCTCCGGTGTTCAACACTGACAGTGAAAATATTTAAATAAACAAAGGGTTAAAGAAATGGTTTTCGGATAGAAAGGCAATACTTGGATATTTATTTCTCTATATTTATTTTGTTTATAATTTTATTTTAAGTACCATGGCCAATACAAAATGAGAATCTATGAAAGAGGAGACTACCAAGGGCAGATGATGGAGTTCTTTGATGACTGCCCCAATACTTACGATCGATTCCGTTTCCATGACATTCACTCCTGCAATGTGTTTGATGGCCACTGGATGTTCTATGAGGAACCCAACTACAGGGGACGTCAGTACTACCTGAGACCTGGAGAATACAGGAGATACAGCGACTGGGGAGCCTCAAGCGCCAGAATTGGCTCATTCAGAAGGATTTATAACAGATTTTAAATAACCTCAGAAATCTACTAATGCAATTATATTGATAGTTCAATAAAATACAGATGTTTAAAATGACTTGTCTGTGTAATATTTATTTCTATTTTCTATATTATCAGTTAAATGAACAAGGCTGAGTTCTAAAATTAATGCCAAACTCAAGAATGATTTTTTTTTTAAAAAACACAAACAACAAGTTTGGTACTGCATTCTGTGCTTGGGTTTGGGTTTTAATGAAAAGTTTGTGTACAGATGTATTAGTCACGTGGCACTTTACTCCTTTCCAGTTTCCAAACGGAAGCAGTAATACATGTCCTACTGCAACAAACAACCATTTTACATATTGCCTGCTACATAAAAGGCATTCTTATATTGTCGGTTGCCATTAAATATGAACTCTTAATAGTAGCTGATCTGTACAAAAAACAGATCATTAAGTACAGAGCTACACTGATGATAAAAAACACAATAAATGTCTGCTGTCTAAGCCAGTTTATTATATTTTTAGGAATAATGTCTTATTACAAAAGGTTATGGGTCCCCTAAAATGAACTTGTAGTAGGGCCCAGTAACTTTTAATTATGCTACACTATAGGCTACATATATAATTACACAGTAAATTATGTTCAATCTTTGCTTAATGAAAAAACTGCCTAAATTCTGCTTAATCCAGAGAAAAGCTAAAAACCTTCAACTAAAACTAGGTAAATGTATTTATATGATTAAGGATGTAATAATTATTTTGTGTTTGCAGAGAAACAAAAACTATTGCTTTCTATATAGGGGCCTCGTTTGGACTGATAAAAACATCAAATTTGGCCTGATAATGCAGTATTAGAAGTAAAAAAAGTGGTTAAACATTTGTCGAACACCAAAAATAGAGTCCATCAAGTTCAGCCCTTCCAAGTAAACCCATCACATACACAAACCTATACTGACCTACTTATACACTCACATACATTAACTATATAAACATCAATACTATTTGTAGATTTTAGTATCACAATAGCCTTGGATATTATGTTTGTTTAAGAAATTATCCAAGCCCCTCTTAAAGGCATTAACAGAATCTGCCATCACAGCATCACTTGGAAAGTCATTCCACAACTGTGAAAAACCACTTATGCTGCTTCAAATGGAAGCTCTATTCCTCTAAAAAAGTGGTGGCCTCTGGCACACTGATCCTTTTTATAGGAAAAAAGAACATCTCCTATCTGCCTATAATCCCCTCTAATGTACTTGTACAGAGTAATCATGTCCCTTCACAAGCGCCTTTTTTCCATAGAAAACAACCCCAACCTTGAAAGTCTAACCTCAGTTTAGTTCTCTGCACTCTCTCCAGCTCGTTAATATCCTTCTTAAGGACTGGAGCCCAAAACTGCACTGCATACTCAAGGTGAGGCCTTACCAGAGACCTAAAAAAGAGGCAAAAATATTTTCATCTCTTAGGTCAATTCCCTTTATGATACAACATAGCACTTTATTTACTTTAGTACCAACAGAATGACTGCCTGGAATTAGACAACTTGTTATATACAAGTATCCCCAGATCCTTTTCAGTTAAGGATACCCTCCAAAACACTAGCATTTAGTGTATAACTTGCATTTATGATACTTCTACCAAAGTACAAACCTTTGCACTTTTCAACATTGAACCTCATTTTCTATTTTTCTGCCCAGTTCTCAAACTATAAAAAGATGAGCAAACAGAAGGAGAAGTGCAGGGGTACAGAGCTTATTTGTTTGTTTATACTAAATAATAAAATGCAGAAAGTATGCTTAGGTGCATTTACCAAAAGCAGCCAATAAGATGTTTATTGTTAAAAGTGGCTAGTAAATAGTAACTTCAGATTGGTTGGTATAGGTGAATAGATCTGCAGTACAATTTTCACTACATACCCTTTTTATATGTAATGAAAATAAAATTTTTCTTGCTTATAGGTTGGTATAGATATTACTATTAACCCCTAAGAATAACATATTTTAATTATTTGACAGTGGATGTACTTTATTAAAATGCAATGCATAGGAGTCTTATATATCATGATTTCTGATATATAAGTAACACTGCAGATTTGCATGTATACTTTATTATTTTGGTGAATTGCTGCAAAATTTAATGTGTTGAAGGATTTAAAAACATACTATTTTCTAGGGGAAGTTCATATTTATATGTTATAGTTGTAATCAATACGGAGAAGCAAACTTGAATCTGCAGTAGAATTTCACCATTTAGTCTTGTTTCTCTAAAAAAAAAGTGTTTTTTGTGCTTGAATAAAAAGAAAGCCCTTCAAAGCCTTCCCTCTGTCTATTTAAGGAGCTGTCTGGGCACAGGTTTAGAAAACAAATTGGCAAAATGGTAGCCTTTTTTCCTATAAAGACATTTGCTAGCTACTCTAAAAAGGCTGGGCAATGTACATGTTATAACAGAGCAAAAAAAAAAAAAAACCTTAACTGAAATGCTATTTTTTCTCTGCCTAGACTCCAATACATTCTGGCAATATTTTGTGGTTTTGTAAATTACTAGCCATGTGTCTTTAACTACATGAATTCCTTCTAATTTTGCCAGAACCTCTGTAGTGTCCTTAACATATGATGGTAATGATGTTACGTATTTCCTTAAGTGTTGGTCTACATATTTACTGGCATTTTCTGTCAGGTTGCCATTTCCTGATACTATAGGTCGACCAGGGGGTTTTTGGCTATTTTTGTGAATCTTGGGTAATAAATAAAATGTAGCAATTCTGGGACAGTTCACCAATAGAAAGGTTTTTTCTTGATCGGAAATCAGCAGATCTTTAAATGCTTCTTCTATTATTCGATTATATTTGTCCATATACATATCAGTGGGGTTGGAATATAACCTCTTATATGTTTCAGAATGCAGTTGTCGTTTTGCTTCAAAGGTATATAGTTCGTTTGCCCAAATCACTATATTACCTCCCTTATCAGAAGGTTTGTTTTGAACATCATCCTATGATTAAATATCTCTTAAAGCTTCTCTCTCTAATTTAGTAAGATTATCTGAGTTACTCTTTGGCTTCAAATTTAAAAAGGCCTCAGAAACCATATCTTTAAAAACTGAAACATAATGGCTAATTCCATATGCAGGAGTAAAATCTGAATTTCTTCTTTAGCTTTACCACCTCACATGAGCGATCTTCCTGTGAAGTCTCATTTTACTGTAATAAACTATTTAGAATTTCAAGAGTCTCATTTTCATTATCCAATTGAGTATTACGATTCTGTTTGTTAAAATGTTTTTTGAGTAAGATTTTTCGACAAAACAAATTCAGATCTTTTTCTAATTCAGTGGTCCCATCAAATTGGACAATCGTATTGTCGAGCTATATGCTATAAAAAAAAAACTGCGCTACCAGTGGACTATGTTCCACCACTCTTTATACTGTTTGTACCCTGAAAGTAGATTCAAGTTGTTCACTTACTGAAATCATGAAAACTACAAATGCTGGGTAGCTCTTTGCGAAAAACAATGGAACACAGGTACAACTAAACTCTGAAAAACAACTGTCACAGCACAACACTGTAGACAATGCAAGACAAAAGATCTTTGCATTCACCTTACTAGACAGAAAAAAGTAAACTCTAGACTCAGCGTATGCAGATGAAAGCAATACAGGACATATATAAAGGCTGCCACTTCTCATCCTTACATTGCACTGAACCTTCCATTGAAACAAAATGGGAAAGGTAAGACAAAATCATGAACTATTCTAATGGTTTTTTAATTACAATTAAAATTGTACATTTAAACGTATGTTTATTCTATATATTAACATACATAGAGAGTATTATTTGTGAAGGGCATTACACATTTTAGCATTCTTATTTAGCAGTTTGTAATAAGGACATTGAAATTAAAATAACAACATGGGAGTAAAATAACAGCAGTAACAATGATTCACTTTGACTAAGTGGGAAACAATTTGCACCAAATACATATTTTATATAGTTATTGTTCGCAAAAAGTACCAAAACCCTAGGCTGTATCCAGAATTTTACCTGTGCCAGATCTCTTTGAAGGATTCTAGTCAGAAATCATATTTTTTCCAAATACCAGCAAAATAATAGAAGTACCATGGAAAATATCAATAACATATTTTTTTTTAAAAAAAATAATCATTCATCTTATTTATTTTTAGATCTTCTTCTACGAGGAAAGGAACTTCCAAGGCCGCCACTATGAGTGCGGCTCAGACTGTTCTGACATGTCCTCATACTTCAATCGCTGCAACTCCATCAGGGTAGAGGGTGGTAACTGGATCCTCTATGAGCACCCCAGTTACAGGGGACACCAGTATTACCTCTGGCAAGGAGAATACCCAGACTTTCAGAGATGGATGGGCTTCAATGACTCCATCAGGTCCTGCCGCTTTCTTCCCAATGTAAGTGTTTGCAAAGTTTTAACAGCACATTTACAGTGATGATACAATCAGTCACCAAAGTCTCCGTTCAACTATATGAAAAAGGAGTTCTGGAAAAACAGTCCATTCTTTCAGGTTTACCAGTATGAAATATCCCTAGTAGAAGCTTAACAAAATGTTAACAGATCCCATCAAAAGGCCAGTTTTGCATCTGTGTAAAACTGATCAACCTATGAAAAACATGGTTTCCGAAAACACAAATATGAAAATTGAATTCCTTCCTAGAAATCCTACACATTTAGATTTATAGAAAATAATGACAGTTTTACATTAAAACCCTTTGTTAAGTTGGATAACTAAAACATAGTGATTGTTTTTTAATATTTTATGACTAGACAAAAAGAAAGTCATTGATAATAAATATGTGTCATCAAAACCCACAGAACAACAGGGCCAATTTTTAAATGGTATATTGAAATTGAAAAGTTTTCAAAGAAAAATGTAGTAGGTAAAGTGGTTTAATAACAATAGCACATTCTGACAATGTTTCTACATTTCTTTATTTTATTTCTTTAGCACCACGGACAATATAAAATGAGAATCTATGAAAGAGGAGACTACCAAGGGCAGATGATGGAGTTCTTTGATGACTGCCCCAATACTTATGATCGATTCCGTTTCCATGACATTCACTCCTGCAATGTGTTTGATGGCCACTGGATGTTCTATGAGGAACCCAACTACAGGGGACGTCAGTACTACCTGAGACCTGGACAATACAGGAGATACAATGACTGGGGAGCCTCAAGCGCCAGAATTGGATCATTTAGAAGAGTTTATCATAGATTTTAAATCAACTCAAACATTTACATTTACAAATATATTTCCAGTTCAATAAAACAACAACTTTCGAATTACTTTTTTGTGTATTATTTATTTCTATGTGCTGTGCAACTTTAGGTCAAATCCTATATTTATCATGCAATGAATAAGGCTATGTTTATTTATCTGTAAATGTCAACTTAACTTTTAGAAACATTCCCAAGACATACACTTTTGGGGCCAAATCTGTTTACATGGACCAGGTTGCTTGTTTATATGAAATAACTATTAACTTATTTCTCAAGATCATTTGAACTTGTTGCTCCTCTACCATGAATGTAACAAAAAACTGGTTTCAAACTGTGCAAGAGGCACCAATGTCCTGAATTTCTGCTAAGCTGGTAGTGAACATGCTTATGGGAAAAAACAGGGAGCCAAAACCTCATTACTTGCTGTTAGAAGGGGGAGAACAAAGAGGCCGAAACCAAAAGAGGAATCTTATCTGTCTGCACCACTGATATAAGGTGCAATAATATGTCAGCAGCCGCAAAACCAGCTAAGAGCCAGTTACCAATTTTACACATGCTATCCTTCTAATATTTTTACTGTGGAATAAAGTCTCAGTACTGCTCCCATTCCCTTTCAGTGATTTGAATTCCCTTCGCACTCCATTACCCTCCTTCAGCTTTTAAAATCAACCCTCATGCTCTTTTCTCCATCTGTGCTGTCACACAAATTATTCCAATGCCATCCACCTTTAGCATTTGTGCCTCCTCTCTCCGTAATGTGTGACTTTCTTCCAGCACCAATCCTACTCTAGGCTTTTTTAGCATATTATTAGACCCTTTTTCCTTAGCCTCTAATCATCCATCCTGTTTCTATATTCCCTCCTTAATGATCAGCATTCGTATTTGATGTGCAGATGGGAAAACTTTAAATCTACTGTCTGGCTACAAAATTTCACTAATACAGACAGCTGTTGTATAATAAAAATGGAGATTCAGATGGTGGCAAAACATTCTGCCCCATCTACACCAATAGGACTTGTGTGGTAGCTCAGCTAGACCCCATAGTAATCTGTGACTAAGTGGCCTCTAGTAATGTTATGACCATGTATGGTGACCTGCAAGTCTCAATGACATTGCAGCTGAACATGAGCATTCTCCATATTTCTTGCTGCTGCTAAGACCCTCCATAAAGGGTTAATGTGTTAGTATGTGCAGGCACAGCCACTGAGCTCCATACATGCTAAACAAGGTCAGGAGCATAAACAAAATAAAACAAAAACCCTTGCCACACTTGGGCTCTAAGTACTACACGGTCACAGTACTTTCACAGAGTCTTTTTTTTTTTGGGAAAAAAAATAGCAGTACAAGTTATTCCATAAGGCAGAGACCTTCCCTCTCTCAGGTCTCAGTTCTCAGTCAGTCTGGGCCCTCACTCTCTATGGCTGCTAGCAGATCTAGCCTGCTAATTATCCCCCCAATGTTCAAGTATTAATGTGCCTAAAGGCTTGAAAAGTGGAAGGTTGTACATACCCTGCTCTGTGAATGTTGTATGAGGCAGTAGAGAAAAGAATACTAGAGACATGGCTTTTTGAACATTAGACTGACAATGTGAAAATTATGTCATTCTGCTTAACTCCTGTTGTCTTAATACGTCTGGATAAAGGAATAATGCCTAATGATCAAATGATTCTTTATACTGCTAGTATCCTGAGAATGGTTACCATTCGTTAGTAAGCATCAGGACCAGCAGCTAAAGTGAACTATAAATGAACACCAGGGGGCCACATAGGGGTATTCTGGGACACTGGCCTTCATGTTGTTATTTAAAACTTTGCAAAATATGATTACAAGAGCTTAGGCTAACATGTCAACAATCACATTTTCCCCCAGTCCACTGGCCAGATGTCCAGATGAAGGATTGTACATCTTGTTTGATGTAAGGACCAAGGAGGAGGCTGAATGGGAAAAAGGCTGGAATAAAGAAAAGTAGATTTTATTCAGTAGAATAAACAAAAAGGCAGGAACACGAAAGGCTTATTGATGGCAGGCACTGCCACATCAAGGGACGGAAGGAAGTAAGTGCCAGACAAGGCACAGCAAGGCTAAATACAACACAACAAGGAACAGAAAGAAGCAACTATCACAGGCAAGAATTACCAGCAGAGATTGGGACCAAAGTAAACTAGCCATAGACACTGGTGTGAGTGGGCTTTAAAGGTTTCCATTTCTAACAACCAGGCGCACCAATGTCATGTCTGTAACTCCATGGGAGATCCCTGGTGTCTAGAGAGAATGCACCAGTTCTCAGAGTGTCTGCCAGCTCTTTGACAAAGCTGCCAAGCTCCATACTAGAGCAGCCATGACACTGAGATTATGGAATAATGGGAATGCTGGATAGTTGGATTGCTGTCACAGCACAACATCAAAAACAATGCAAGACAAAAGATCTTTACATTTACCTTACTAGACAGAAACCTAAGCTGTAGGTTCAGTGTATGCATACAGCAGCAATACAGGACATATATAAAGGCCACCTCTTCTAAACTTTCCATTGCATTGAAACTTCCATTCAGTCAAAATGGGAAAGGTAAGCCAAAATCATTAATGTATTTGATTTTTAATTACAATCAAGATTACACATTTTAGAGCTCATGTTTTACTTATGCTTTTTTATATTTTAATTAACTTGTGAAGCTCATGTTTACACTTTTTATTAAGGTCTTTTTTTACCCAAGAAAACACAATCAGTTACACAATCTGTTACAGTAGTTTTGAACTGGTGGCAGCTAGAGGAACATAATAGAAGCATGAATTATAATTAAACCCCAGCATATGGGTACAGTAGCATATTAAGGGGGCTATTTACAAACTGTAAACAATTTTTTAGCACAAAATAAGTAGTAGAAAAAAAGTCTCAAATGTTTTTGAATTTACTACCGCCTAAAATTCCAATTCCAACATTTCACTAATTAAAACCTGCCAAGATCACGTAGAAGTCAATGCCAGATGTCTCTTCCCTTCTCTGGAGAATCCTTCTTTTGCTTCAAACTTTAAAGGTTTTTTTGTGTGTGACAATTCGCAAAAATTGCAGTTTTGTGACTTTTCTGCGAATTATTCCCACTTGGACTTTTTCAGCTCAGACTTTTAAGTAAATGTCAGACATTCATGGAAATTAGTTTGTTAGAATTTTTAAAAATAAAAAAATGAGAAATGTTAGAGTTTTAGTACATGTGCCCCTAGGTGTCTGAAATAGTACATGTCACACTCGCTGCCCCAGATTAGCAGTCCAAAAATAGGGTTAAAGGCCTTTTCAAAGTTGTTATCCACTATCCACAACAAATCAAAGTTAAAGTGAGGCAGGTACAATCCTCCAGTGGTGGTGGCTGCAGTTAGTCTTTGTTTACATTTATGTTTAGTCTATGTCATAAATAGTCTTAAGTTTACTACTTGTCTTGTAAACCAAAACAACAGCTGTTTACTGGTCAGCTGAAAATAAAAGTCTTGGTTGCTATGGGTTACTGGATGTGGGCAAATTTCAAATTGTGGTCTCTAATTTTACATTTTGATAAATCTGCTTCAAAGGCAAACTATTATTTGTGGATGACAGTGCACACTTTTATAATTAATATTTAGACTACATAAATAAAACTTTATCATTAACACATGCTTACATTAAACAATTATATAAGAGCAAAATAATTGAAATCACATTGACTAAAATAGGAAACAATTTGCCATCATTTGTCATAGCAAAATTTCTTAGAGAAAATATAAAAATCCTATAGAGCATCAGAACTTGTACCTGTGCTCTGTGTCGTAGGATTCCAATAGCCAGCAAAACAATGAAAACTACTTTGGAAAAAAATACCTATTAGCACTCTAAATAACAATTATATCATTTTACTTTCAGATCTTCTTCTACGAGGAAAGGAACTTCCAAGGCCGCCACTATGAGTGCGGCTCAGACTGTTCTGACATGTCCTCATACTTCAATCGCTGCAACTCCATCAGGGTAGAGGGTGGTAACTGGATCCTCTATGAGCACCCCAGTTACAGGGGACACCAGTATTACCTCTGGCAAGGAGAATACCCAGACTTTCAGAGATGGATGGGCTTCAATGACTCCATCAGGTCCTGCCGCTTTCTTCCCAATGTAAGTGTTTACAAAGTTATGTTTAACAGCACATTTACAGTGGTGATACAATCAGTCACCAAAGTCTCCCTTCAACTGTATGAAAAATAGGAGTTCTGGAAAAACAGTCATATTTTTTCAAGTTTACCAGTTTTATGAAATAGCCCAAGTATAAGTTTAACAAAATGTTAACAGATCCTAGCAAAAGGCCAGTTTCACACTTAAGGTTCATCAGAGTAAAATTGATCAACATATGCAAGACAACATGGTTTCAGACAACACAAATATAAAAACTGAATTCCTTCCTAGAAACACTACACTTTTAGAGTTATGTTAAAACATGTAAATAAAATGATTAACCTTTGGAAAGTTGGTATTCATTCTAAAACATAGTGGTTCTTTTTTCCAGAACCTTGGAATAAAAGGAAAGTCAGGGACAAATTTTAACCAGTATTGAAACTGAAACACTTTCAATAATAAAAGTAGTAGGTAACGTGGTTTAATAACCATAGCATGTTCCGACAATGTTTCTACATTTCTTTTTTTTTTATTTCTTTAGCACCATGGTCAATACAAAATGAGAATCTTTGAAAGAGGAGACTACCAAGGGCAGATGATGGAGTTCTTTGATGACTGCCCCAATACTTATGATCGATTCCGTTTCCATGACATTCACTCCTGCAATGTGTTTGATGGCCACTGGATGTTCTATGAGGAACCCAACTACAGGGGACGTCAGTACTACCTGAGACCTGGAGAATACAGGAGATACAGTGACTGGGGAGCCTCAGGCGCCAGAATTGGATCATTCAGAAGGATTTATCACAGATTTTAAATCAACTCAATCATTTACATTTACAAATATATTTACAGTTCAATAAAACAACAAGTTTCAAATGACTTATTTGTGTATTATGTATTTCTTTATGCTGTGCAGTTTTAGGTCAAATCCTATATTTATGGTTCCATGAATTAGGCTATGTTTATTTATCTGTAATTGTCAACTAAACTTTTACAAAGATTCCCAAGCCATAAGGTGGCCATACACGTTCAGAAGTTTCTTCTAACATACATTAATATATCGGTCTTACATCTAAATGCAATGATCTGAAATTAGCATGTAGACTGAAATTGTAGGATAAAGTCCTTAAAATACAAATCAAGGATGTTCTGAACATGAAATGGTTGGCAGACACCAATCGTACAACAGTGACTTCCATTGTAGGCCCCCAAGTGTATTGTCCAATACACAATTTATGCACAGATTTTATCATTATCCAACCAAAATTTTTTAACCTGGCCGATCGACTAAACGACTGATTGCCATGGTACGAAAAATATTGTACAATTTGAAGCCCATACACGGTCCGAAATACATACGAAACTAGTTTTCGTAAGATTTTATAGGTATGTGTATTGCCAGCTATACATTTTGGGGGAAAAAATCTGTCTACATGGACAGGTTGCTTGTTTATATGAAATGACCTGCTCAGTTCTGAAGTTTGGCAAATAAATCAACAAACTTTTGGCAGCTGATCAATGGGTTCTAGGGTTAAGGCACATCTATGTGCTATGTCAACTTCTTCACTTACAAATGGAAAGACCTTATACATATACATGCAACCCCTATAAATATGTATGTTACATATCTGTTGACATTTTCATTAAAACCATTATCTTATTTATTTTATTCCTTTATTTGCCAGGGTCATTTTAACTTGTTGCTCCTCTACAATTAATGTGTAAAAAAAAAAAAAACTGGTTTCAAACTGTGCATGACACACCAATGTAGTGAATTTCTGCTAAGTCAGAAGTGCATATGCCTATGGGAAAAATCATAGGGAGCCAAAACCTCACTACTTGCTGTTGGATGAAGGGGGAAAACAGAGAGGCCGAAAGCAAAAGAGGAATCGTATCTGTCTGCACTACTGATATAAGGTGCAATAATTTGACAGCAACAGCAGCAACTGCAGCTAAGCCCCAAGTACTAAACGTTGCCAATTTTACACACTTGCGTGTAGCGCTACAGGAGTCCTGTGCCTCCACTATTTGGAAGAGCAGGTACACTGATAAATGGCGTGCCTCCACCGGTCAGGACAGGTTGGACTGTGGTACCGCTCCCTGGGAAACTTCTCTGATCCACAACACACACACAGGAAAGGTTGATGGATTTATTGGCAGGACGCTATACCTTTAAATTTGCAGAGATAGATGCAGCCTGTCAGCCAGGGGCAACTTCACTCACATAACATAGCTGGTACTTTCTCAACTGCTGAGGGGAATCCTCACTTATGTGGCAAGTACTTCAGAGTCTTGAGAAGAACTCCCTTTGGCTTTCTGTGCCCTGAGAAGAGCACGCTTTGCTCTTCAGAGCCCTGACTAGGACTCCCTTTCCTTCCGCACCCTAAAAGAGCACGCTTTCAGCCACTTTCTTATACAGAACACTGTGTGAGCTACCAGCACCTTGCTTGTCTCTCTGCTTCCTTGTTCCAGCAGCACCCCCTTCTCACTTCCTTACTGTCAGCTCACACAGAGGGTGGGGGCCCCTACTCCTTGCACAGTAACAACACAGAGGAGATAGAAGTGTACATAGCTATCCTTCTAATATTTTTACTGTGGCATAATGTCCCAGCAACATTCCTTTTTCCTCATAACTTGTGATTTGTATTCCCTGCTCACCCCATTACCCCCCCCCCCTTCGGTTTCAAAATCAACCCCAATTCCATTCTCCATCTGTGCTGTCACATACACCATTCCATTGCAATCCACCTAGCGTTTTTGGCATATTATAGACCATTTTCCTTAGCCTCTAATCATCCATCCTTTTTCCATTTTCTGTCCAGCTGTGGTTGTATACATAAGATTCGGATGGTGGCAAAGCATTCTGCCCCACCTACATCACTGGATCCTGTGTGATAGCCCAGCTAGAACCCATGATAATCTGTCACTCTGTGGCCTCTAGTAATGTTATGCACATGCATGGTGACCTGCAAGTCTCAATGACATTGCAGTTGAACATAAACATTCTCCATTTTTCTTGCTGCTGCTAGTTAATGTGTGAGTATGTGCAGGTACGCCCACTGAGTTTCCATAAATGCTAACCAAGGTCATTCCCATTAGGCAGTTCTGTTTTCTTTAACAAATGAACAAATTAAAATGACATAAGAGTGTAGAATGGTAGACTGGCCACTGCTCATCCATTAATCTTATCAGGGAAAGTTAATAAAAATTCGCAATTACAACTGCAACATCGGAACAGGAATTTCTGGATTGCATCAGACAGATGGATTTCTTGACAGTTTTAAGTAATGGCACAATTGAACACTTTGATAACATTTGGAACAACTAAGCTTCTACTAGTCATAACTTTCCAGTCACCATACCCTCTTTCTGGGGGTTCACTTTTCTATAAACCTTTAAAAATATCACATTAATGTGCATAAAGGCCTGAAAAGTGGAAGAGTATATAGTTTTAATTCCTTTACCACATGAAATAGCAAACAGGTTGTATTTGCCCTGCATTGTTAATGTGGTATGAGGTGGCAGAGAAAACAATCAGAGAGACATGACTTTTTGAACATTAGGCTGACACAGGTAAAATTATGTTATTCTGCTTAATTCATGTTGGGTTTATATCTGTGGCTTAAAAAAGCTAGTTGGCATAATTGAATAATGCCTAATGATAAAATGATTCTTTATACTGAAAGCATCCTGAGATGCTCACTAATTATGCATTAACACCAGCAGATAAAGTGAACTGTAAATGACCACCAGGGGGGGCCTCATAGGGGTATCCTGCGACACTGGTCTTAACGTTTGGGGTAGGGTTTTTATGCTGTTATTTAAAACTTTGCAAAATATTTTAAGAAGAAATTAGGCTGACATGTCGACAATCACATTTTCCCCCAGTCCACTGGCCAGATGTCCAGATGACTGCACATCCTGTTTGATGTAGGGACCAAGGAGGAGGCTGAATGGGAAAAAGGCAGGCCATACTGGAGCAGCCATGACACTGAGATTATGGAATAATGGGAATGCTGGATAGTTGGAAAACAGGATAACTGTCACAGCACAACATCAAAAACAATGCAAGACAAAAGATCTTTACATCTACCTTACTAGACAGAAAACATAAGCTGTAAGCTCAGCAGCAATACAGGACATATATAAAGGCCGCCTCTTCTAACCTTTTCATTGCACGGAAACTTCGATTCAGTCAAAATGGGAAAGGTAAGCCAAAATCATTAACTTATCTGATTTTTAATTACAATCAAGATTACACATTTTATAACACATGTTTTTTAATATTTTTATTGACAAACCTACAGTAGAAACAATTATTTGTGAAGATAATGTTTACACTTTTTTTAACCCAAGAAAACAACATTCAAAATCAGTTACAGTAGTTTTGAAGTGGTGTCATCTAGAGGAACATAACAGAAGCATGAATTACAATTAAACTCTAATGGGTACTATGGGTACAGTGACATTAAGAAGTCCATTTACAAACGGTAAAGTATTTTTTTTCCTGATTCGGATTTTTTAGCACAAAAAAAAAATGTTGCAGAAAAAAGTCTCAAATTTTCAAGATTTGTTATGCATCAAAACAGCTAATTATCTGAATTTGACAATTCACCAGCTAAAACCTGCCTAGATCACATAAAAGTCAATGGCAGATGTCCCTTCCCTTAAGGATCTTACTTTTGCTTTGAAATTTTTTTTCACTGTTTATTGGGCAACAATTTTGAAAAATAAGGTTTTGTTCCAACAATTCGAAAAAAATCACAGCTTAGTGACTTCTCTGCAACTTTTTCAGACTTTTTTGGTTCAGAATTTTAAGTAAATTTCACACATTCGTGGGCATGAGTTAATGAGTTAAATGTTAGAGTTTTAGTAAATGTGCCCCTAGATGTCTGAAATAGTATTTTGCACACTCGCTGCCCCAGATTAGGAGTCCAAAGACATGGTTAAAGGCTCACAAGACCTTATTAAAGTTGTTTACCACTCCACTAGTTTTGTAAGTGAGTTTAAAGGAGAAGGAAAGGCTAAGTCACTTGGGGGTGCTAAAATGTTAAGCACCCCCAAGTGACTTTAATCGCTTACCTTGTACCCCAGGCTGGTGCCCCTGTTAGGAGAAAACAGCACCAGCCCGGCGTACCTGGAGCGATGCGCTTCCTCCTTCCGCCTGCGTTTCGCTAAGACTTACACATAGGCACATGCGCAGTAGAGTGTTCTCTGTGTAGTAGGATTCCACTATAATCTATACTTTCAAATTGCCAGCAAAACAATGGAAAACTATTAGCACCCTGCTAAATAAAAATATAATTTTTTTGAAAAAAAAAAACCAAAACATTATATTTTCTTTTAGATCTTCTTCTACGAGGAAAGGAACTTCCAAGGCCGCCACTATGAGTGCGGCTCAGACTGTTCTGACATGTCCTCATACTTCAATCGCTGCAACTCCATCAGGGTAGAGGGTGGAAACTGGATCCTCTATGAGCACCCCAGTTACAGGGGACACCAGTATTACCTCTGGCAAGGAGAATACCCAGACTTTCAGAGATGGATGGGCTTCAATGACTCCATCAGGTCCTGCCGCTTTATTCCCAATGTAAGTGTTTACAAAGTTATGTTTAAACAGCACTTTTAGTGGTGATACAATCAGTCACCAAAGTCTCCCTTCAACTGTATGAAAAATTGTAGTTCTGGAAAAACAGTCATATTTTTCCAAGTTTACCAGTTTTATGAATGAAAAGATTTAATGAAAAGATTTCATGTTTTCAAGTTTGTGGCTTGTTCATTTTCATTTATTTTCCATGTTCAAAAGCATAAAAAGCTAATTTCCAGTGAAGACAAAACAACCAGTGACCAAAATCTCCACCAGTTGAAGTTGTATTTTTTTCTCCATCTTTACCAGTTTCATGGAGTAACCTATAAGTAGGAATGTAATCACTGATCATTGGGTGCAGAAAACAATCATTGTGGTATAGAAACAAAATTTAAAAACATGCAGTTTAAGTTATTAACATATGGATCACAACTATTCTAAAAACAGTTATTCTCTATTTTATAGAGTTTTCAGAATAGAAAGTTAATAGAAATATAACACACAGTAGGTAAAATATTTTCTATATCCATCAAATGCCTTGTTTTGACATTGTCTTATTTCTCCCCTAATTTTTAAGTACCATGGCCAATACAAAATGAGAATCTATGAGAGAGAAGACTACCAAGGGCAAATGATGGAGTTCTTTGATGACTGCCCCAATACTTATGATCAATTCCGTTTCCATGACATTCACTCCTGCAATGTGTTTGATGGCCACTGGATGTTTTATGAGGAACCCAACTACAGGGGACGTCAGTACTACCTGAGACCTGGACAATACAGGAGATACAGTGACTGGGGAAGCTCAAACCCCAGAATTGGCTCATTCAGAAGAGTGTATAACAGGTTTTAAATCAACTAAAAAATCTAATAAAAATACATTAAAGTATAACATGTTTCAAATGACTAGCTTGTGTATTATTTATTGAATAAGGCTGTGTTTTTCTGGAGATCTCAAGTTTAAGGGATTGTTCACCTTTGTACAACATTCACAAATCTAACAGTTCACATTAATAGAACATTCTTCGCCATATACCTAGTTAACAAAAAATGTGCAGCTGAAGAGATATTAACCTCAGAATCATCTCTCTGCTGATTCTTCATTTCTGCACAGACCCTGTGCTGGGGGGGGTCAGTGACCCCTTAAACACTACAGTTGCTTTTTTACTTCATTATGAGATGTCATGCATAGTGTTGGCAGCAGACTTAACTTCTATCAGTCTGACATAACTTTCTGCAAATCTGTTGTAGTTGGCGAGCTTAAAGTATATTGCTATGTATGGACAAACAATCCCTGTTTTTCTTAAAGGGGAAGGCATTGCTTGTAAGCTTAATGCACAGAATGTTTTATGTGCTATATATTGATAATGAGTGAGAGCAGAGGACCTCTTGTTGCTGGCTCTAAATAAAATCTATCCTTTGTTAGATCTAAAAATCTAAGCTGGTGCTGGAGCTAAGCAATTGATTTTTTTATATACAATACTAGGCATAGGGTAAAGCCTTTCAGTTGTGCTGTCAGTACCTTTAAGGATTACTTCCTTGAAGTGCTACTTGGTCACCCACAGTAATAGAAGTTTCCCTGAATTTTCAGATGACCTGAAAACTTCATAAGGAACTATCCAGACTAGATCTTATACTAGTCATTAGTATAGGATAGTGGTAACTGAGTAATAATTCTATTTGGGAAATGCACTTTTATATGAAACAAGTTCAAGATCAAACTGCTAAATTTTAGATACAATATTAAAATCACAAAAAATATAAATAACTGCAAAAATTAATTGTTAAAAAATTCCTGCTTTATTTACAAAATAAAGTTTACATTTTTTTGAAACACGTCATCATTATGCACAAAAATACAGCTAATTTGGAAAACCCAAAACCTCAATTTTACATGCCATGATTTAAAGTTTTCCCTCAGTTTACATTTTTTTTTCAAGGTCCCACCAATATATTATTCATAATGCTTTTCCCTGATTTTATATTTTCCCAGATTTTACACCATTTTTTTCAAGACCCCTGAAAAACATAAAATGGGGATCTACTGTATAATTATATTGAGACTCCTAACTTCTATAAAATTAAAACTGACTGCAGCTGACTTTTTCAAGTGCTGATCCAGAAATCAGCATAAATTTGTTTGCAAGGAAAGAAATGCTATTAAAATTAAGTTTTTTTCCCCATAAAGCCTTTAAAAAGATTCCAAAATGAATATGGGTGCATGGAATTTGTTTTCTTTAGGTCAACAGTGGCCAAAACAGAAGACCATAAAAAATATGCAAATGCACACCACATAAATACACAAAGGGAAGATGTATGCTCTTATATATTTAATAAAGTATCAAAAGATATATTAATAACATAGAAAATACCAATACAATAATATACTTTCCCCTTTATAAATGATATCCTTAGAAATGTTGGGGTATTTGTCACATTCATAAATGTCTGTTTTATCTTTTTTTTTATCTTTATCTTTTTTTGTAAATCATTTATCTGATACCTGGTGGCATGTATATTGTTGTATTAGGATTTTATATGTGTTATTGCATTGTTCTTTTGATATTTAGTGCATAACACGTATTTGTTATTTCGTGTGTACTGAGCTATTTTTTGTATTTTCCTAAGCCACAAAAAGCTGCAAAACGTTGTGTAATATAGTTTGTGTAAATGATAGTTTGAAATGAGAAAATGCATGCACTCCATGAAAATGTTATACTTTGTACTAGGGACAAGATTTATCAAGCTTTAGGACAGATGATGGAGTTCTTTGATGACTGCCCCAATACTTATGATCGATTCCGTTTCCATGACATTCACTCCTGCAATGTGTTTGATGGCCACTGGATGTTCTATGAGGAACCCAACTACAGGGGACGTCAGTACTACCTGAGACCTGGAGAATACAGGAGATACAGTGACTGGGGAGCCTCAACTGCCAGAACTGGATCATTCAGAAGAGTGTACCGCAACTTTTTAAATTATCTCAGAAATCTAACATTACAAATATATTTACATATAAATAAAACTGACATGGTTCAAATTACTTTTCAGATATTGTTTATTTATCCATGCAGTGCAGCTTTACCCAACATGTTTAATTGCCTGGAAAAGGCTGAGTTTAATTGCCTGGAAATGTTCAGTAAACATTTATAAAGATACCCAAGTCATATTTATTTGAAGTAAAAGAGATTATATCTGTCTACCTGGCTGCTTGTTTTTATGGAATGGTCACTTGCTCAGTTCAGAGACATTTAATCTAATCTAGTAAATTTTCAGCAGCCGACTACTGGGTTATATAATTAATGCCAAACTCCATAAGTATTATCTCTTAATAAAAATGCATTCCATGCTAAAGTATGATTCTGGAAGGAAACCAGGAGCTGCTATCTTGCTACCTTTCCATTGTTCTGCTGATCGACTCCAGGGGGAAAAGAGAGGGCGTAACATCACTCCAACTTGAGTAGGAGCAGTTAAGTGCGACTGACATTTATCAGAGCACAGGTCACCCTGAGAAATGAAGAACATGGCTAGCCCCATGTGAAATTTCAAAATTAAATATAAAAAAAAAATCTGTTGAAAAACAGATTTTAATGCAGGATTCTGCTGGAAAAGCTCTATTAACTGATGCATTTTGAAAATAAAATGTTTTCCCATGATAATTTTCCTTTAATAACTTATTGTTTAACTCTGAGCCCAACTATCTTACATATTCATTTCATTAAAACATATTTAAAACATTCTTATTCCTCAAAAAATAAACTTCTGTTACTGCACCGACCACTTATCCATTCTTATCCACCACTTATTCATCCAAACCTGAATATTTGAAGAAAACTTTCTGGAAGTTTGTGAAGCCGGTAGAAGTATTATATCAGTGCCCTTCAAAAGCCTCAGGCACATACTCATGCTAAATGTACCGACTCATCTTCTGGCATACTGATGTATCTGTTTGCTTGCCCCAAATTACTCACATTTCCTGTAAGCTCTGGCATCATGGTCATACAGTAGTTGCTCTGCACAGATGAATAATGGACTGTTAAATACAGAGCTACACTGGTAAAAAAACTGTAAAGGTCAAAGCTACAATTCCTGCTTCCAAACTCTAAAGACTGGATCCACTAATCACATGCATGGGATAGTGGTCACTGCACAACTAATTCTTCATGTGAAATGTACCTCTCTATAAAATAAAGTTCATCCAATTCCTTTTAAACAAAAAAGTACAATCAAATAAGTGGAAATAGCTGTAAAATATATACAGGTATGGCATCCATTATCCAGAAAATTCCAATTTACAGAAAGGCCATCTCCTATAGACTCCATTAGAAGCAAATAATTTACATTTTTAAAAATTTCTTTTTTCTCTGTAATAATAAATCAGTACCTGTTTTCAATCCTAAGGTATACGTAATCCTTATTGGAGGCAAAACAATCCTACTGGGTTTAATTAATGTTTAAACTAGGAATGCACCAAATCCACAATTTTGGGAAAATTTTCATCTTCCGTGATTTTAAGGATTTGCCCGAATCCTGCTGAAAAAGGCTGAATTTTGGGCAAATCCTTAACCGAATCCTGGATATGGCGCTTCCCTAGTTTAAATGGTGATTTAGTAGACTCAGGGTTGGACTCACCAGTGTTTTATTCTGAAGGTTTAGTAGCCCATGATGCTTGGAATGATGAATAATTGCCACATTTTTCCAAATTTTGGATTCATATGTAGCCTAGAGAAAACTCAAGAATTAATTGATTCATTATATACCTCCTTGTTGTATATTATTAGCTCCATTTAAAAAAGAGTTGTTCTTATGGGAATGCTGTTCAGCTGTTTAGGTTAATCTACGTAACAAAGGCACTTGTAAAACTATCACAGCACAACATTGAAAACAATGCAAGACAAAAGATTTTTTTTTCTTTACATTTACCTTACTAAACAGAAAAAGTAATCTCTAGGCTCAGCATATGCAGACAGCAGCAATACAGGACATATATAATGGCTGTCTCTTTTAGCCTTCAACAGCACTGAAACCTCCATCCATTCAAAATGGGAAAGGTAAGCCAAAATCATGAACTAAAGAGCCAAAAGAGCTGTTTTTTTTTGTTTTTTTAAATAAAATCAAGATATTTTAGAACTCACATTTATAGTTTTGCTTGTAATTAATTAACGTTTAATTTAGAACTTATTCTTATGTTAATTTATTAGAACTTACATACAATGGAGCTTTACCTCTGCAAAATAATAGCACTAAATCTCAGAAATAAATTATTTTTATTTTCATGGTTGTATAGGGCATATTTGTTTAAGGCTTAGGACAAATATAGCATTTTGCCACTAAAACTTGTATTTGCCATGGCCTAAAAATAAAGATATCAAAAGCTATATATATTATATAAGTTTTTCAATGGTAAACATTTTCTGGTATCCTCTGTTATGTGCAAAACAAAAATGATTCACAATAACTAAATTGGCAAACAATTTGCAACAATTCATTAAACGTGTAACAAAAATATCTACAGCTATGATACCAGTTATCCAGAATGATTGGGACCTGGGGTTTTCCAGAGAAGGGGTCTTCTTGTAATCTCCATAATTTAAGTCGCCTTAAAAATCATTTAAACACATAAATAAATCAAGTGGTATGTTTTGCCTCCAATAAGGATTATAGTTGGGATCGCATACAAGGTACTTTTTTATTATTACAGAGAAAAGAGAAGCAATTTTTAAAAACATTATTTGCTTTAGATAACAGGTTTTCGAACAGCAGACCCTATACCGGTACTATATCTACAAATCTATAACACACACAGAAATTTGTCTTTGCCTGTTAGCAGCAGTAGCCTATATCCAGCAGTAGAAGGATTCCTGTTGGAAGCCATCATCATGCTTTAATATGTTTATTTGGGCATGAAACTCTTTGGTGACTTATAATATCCTTATATTTTACAATAGGGGGTACTTTATTTTCTCTCTCTCTCTCTCTCTCTCTCTCTATATATATATATATATATATGTTTGTTTTTAGAAAAAAAATAATTTGAATCTGCTTTAATTTAGATCTTCTTCTATGAGGAAAGGAACTTCCAAGGCCGCCACTATGAGTGCGGCTCAGAC
The DNA here is from genome assembly GCF_000004195.4 of Xenopus tropicalis. NCBI lineage: Eukaryota > Metazoa > Chordata > Amphibia > Anura > Pipidae > Xenopus > Xenopus tropicalis. The sequence continues at coordinate 105,301,113 of NC_030677.2, forward strand.
TGTTCTGACCTGTCCTCATACTTCAGTCGCTGCAACTCCATCAGGGTAGAGGGTGGTAACTGGATCCTCTACGAACACCCCAGTTACAGGGGACACCAGTATTACCTCTGGCAAGGAGAATACCCAGACTTTCAGAGATGGATGGGCTTCAATGACTCCATCAGGTCCTGCCGCTTTCTTCCCAATGTAAGTGTTTTCAAAGTTACATTTACACAAAATACCACAACAAGGAAAACAAACAACCAAAGCCCCCTTTAACTAAGCAAAACAGTAGGAGTTCTGAAAAAGAAGTCACATTTTTTTGTGCTATTTATAGCATTGGCATACCCTATTGGTAGAAGCTTAACCACTGGAATTAAAGTGATACTGACACGAAAAAACTACTTATCAAAATATGAATATACATAAAACGTTACCTATAGGTCGTGTTGGCGGTTTTTCGCTGACAGGTTTGGTTTTGTAAGTAATTGTTACTTGAAGTCCCAAAACCTGACTGTTTTGCCAACCTGACTGTCCCTTCCCAACCTGTCAGTTATAGCTTCTAATGCTAACAGACAAATATGGCAGCCCCCTCATAGAGGAACACAGGGAATCAGTTATGTAAGCGCCTCAGGCAAATATTTTTATGGCAAAATTATAAAGTTCTTGCAAAGACAATGTTATGATAGATGTAAAAAAAAGATTTACTTTCTGGTGTCAGTATCTCTTTAAACAAAATCTGAACATGCCCCAGCAACAGATTAGTTTTGCTCTCATTGAGATTCAGATTTAGGACTGTATGCAAACTATAGTTCTATGAAAGAATGTTTTACATGGCTGGTGTTTTTATAATTCTATAAATAGTATTTAATTTTTTTATTTTATATTTTACTTTAATTCTGAATGTACTGATTTACACTCTACCTTTAGCATTAAAAGGCAAATAGCAATGGAAAACTGTTACCTATACATTTTAACTGTTTTCTTTTATACAAAAAGTTTCTCTGTATTTATTTTGTTTTTCATTAAAAGCACCATGGCCAATACAAAATGAGAATCTATGAAAAAGGAGACTTCCAAGGACAGATGATGGAGTTCTTTGATGACTGCCCCAATACTTATGATCGATTCCGTTTCCATGACATTCACTCCTGCAATGTGTTTGATGGCCACTGGATGTTCTATGAGGAACCCAACTACAAGGGACGTCAGTACTACTTGAGATCAGGAGAATACAGGAGATACAGTGACTGGGGAGCTTCAAGTGCCAAAATTGGATCATTCAGAAGGGTTCATCATATGTTTTAAAACATTTGGGAACTTTAACAATAAACCTATAATACAATAAATATATTGAAGACAAATTAAATTTGTGGTTTGTTGAATTACTCTCTTAGAATAAGCTGGTGATTTTTCCAGGAGCATACAGGCTTACAGACTTGCATTCTTGCTTACATAGAATGAACAATTGTTCAATTTCCTGAGTTTCATACATTAATCCACTAATCACTGCTATGATCTCTGTGGAATAAAGGTATTTAGGTAGCTTTGTATACCATAGGCAGTATAAATTGATAAATGGCTCCTGTAGCCTGAAATATGTCAGCTGAATAAATCATCGATAAGTTAAGATATTAACTTATATTGAACATTGGCCATTGTTGGAGCTAAAAGGGTGTTGAGTATCAGCACTGTTTAGTATGCCTACAGCTCAGGACCAGTAAAGCAACTAGTGTGTTTAGTGGATATCCACCACCTCTTTCACTGTCAGTCCTCTTCTGCACCTATAATAATAGTTTTTTTAATTATACATAAATTAAGTAGATGCCAAAGACCTAACTAGCAGAAAGGTCTATCATCATCATAGTTATGTCTATGGAAACCACATAACCCAGGAGCTTTATCCGAGCGCCAAGAAGATATACAGTCCAAACTTGCAACTGAAGGACGTTCGGGCCAAACAGCAATTAATCGCAAATCCCTTTTACTGCCACGTTAACATACACTACAAAGGTGATTTATGAACATTAGTGCTTAGTTGCACTAGTGCAGTTGCCAAAAGCAACTAATTAGCAATCTGTTTTGGTAAGCATAATTCAAGTACAAATATCTTTTCAATGCTAGTGTTCCACAAGTAAATTGACACTTTTCCTGAACTTAGCTACTATTATGGTCTAAATAAGGCCAGACTTTAGTAAGACTAAAGAAGACTTTTCTCTAAATTGATCCGAGTGCTGATCTATGTGTGGTAAAGGTGGGAATGTCATTAAAATTATCAGTATGATAATGCCCCTAAAACAAAATTAGGCAGCCCGCCATATTATCTACCTATTTCCAACATGGATTTAAGATGATATCTGGTTGTCATTGCCTCACTATTACATATTAGTCTTACTTACTAATCACTAATAGTGCAGAATTTATCAGCAACCTTTTAGTGGTTCATGATGGCCATGCTGCCAGATCTGAGAAAAATTGTGGTTTCTCTGTTGCTTTTATTTAAAAAAATTTATAAATGAAAACAGAATTGCATACATTTCCTTATGCTCTTGTTAACCCTCTATTAATAAATTTAAAAACATGCCAGTGTCACAATAAAAAGTATAGTCCAGCATTTTGCTGTGACCTCCTTCAAAGCTATGATGATGGCTGCTTTATAATTCAGGGTAAGTCCATGAGGTCACTAAGTTCTGGGGCATGAGGCATTTTTGTGCAAGTTGCTAGAGGAACAGAGCTAATGTTATGTAATTGATATTAATTCTGGCCTGTTCGATTAAAGAGTTTATGAAGGTTGGACAATGTTAAAAGTGGTAACATTGAGCATTTCGAAGTGTGGCTGGTATTATTACAAACAACACAGTTCTGTGACGAACTAAAGTTGTTGTGGTAATATAATTTGTTCAGTAAAGCAAGTTGCGGCCTCTTGACATCTTAATTACACGCACAGTCCATTTATATGAAAGGTCCTCATGTAGTTTGCAATCTAACAACAGCTCCATGGTTCCAAGCACTACAATTTGAAAAGCTTGTCAATTCAATTGATGGTTGCCTGGAAAAGCAAATTTCTGTTTCCAGACTGAAGCACTTGCAGGTAATAAATAGGGACTACATTAAAATGTGGTGCTCAAAGAGCACAAAAGCACCTTGTTGACAATTACCCTTGCATTTATTAAATTTCAGACTTTGAATTTTGCAGTCTGAATTTTAACATAGTCATTATTAATTCCTGACAGGGGGCTGATTCATTGTTTAGAGAAAAGTAGTGACAAATTCCTATAAAAACCAAGTCTAGCATTTATTTGGCTTTCTTAAAAATCTTTTGCAAGTTGCTAGAGGAACAGAGCTAATGTTATGTAATTGAAATTAATTCTGGCCTATTCGATGAAAGAGTTTATGAAGGTTGGAAAATGTTAAAAGTGGTAACATTAGGGCAATATCTGAGTGTTTCAAAGTGTGGCTGGTATTATAATAAACAACACAGTTCTGTGCTGAACTGAAGTTGTTGTGGTAATATAATTTGTTCAGTAAAGCAAGTTGCGGCCTCTTGACATCTTAATTACATGCTCAGTCCATTTATATGAAAGGTCTTCATGTAGTTTGCAATCTAACAGCTCTATGGTTCCAAGCACTTCAATTTGAAAAGCTTGTCAATTGATGGTTGCCTGGAAAAGCAAATTTCTGTTTCCAGACCGAAGCACTTGCAGGTAAATAAATAGGGACTACATTAAAATGTGGTGCTCAAAGGGCACAAAAGCACCTTGTTGACAATTACCCTTGCATTTATTAAATTTCAGACTTTGAATTTTGCAGTCTGAATTTTAACATCGTCATTATTAATTCCTGACAGGGGGCTGATACATTGTTTAGAGACAAGCAGTGACAATTTTTTATAAAAACCAAGTCCATCTGTACAGTTTAGAATACATTTTATTAATTGGTCAGGTTTTTTTTCTAGAAAAGATGGCAACCCTAGATGCAAGTCTCTCTTGAGGTATATTGAGGAATATCTTGAGATATTCTAGATAAAGGGTCTTTCGTAACTTGGATCTCCATACCATAAGTCAACTAAAAACCATTTAAACATTAAATAAATCCAACAGAATTTCTTTTTGCTATTCTTATATGTTTTTACTATTACTTATATGTTAGTCGGAATCAAGTACCTGGTACTATTTTATTATTACAGAGTGAACGGAGACCTATCTAAATAAATATAATGCTAAAGCATTTGATACAGTACCGCACAGAAAGAAGTTATAAAATTGAGGCATATTGGCCTGAAACATAATATAGAGTAATAAAGAGTGGTGGTAAATGGAACATTTTCTAATTGGCCCAGTGTTGTTAGTGGAGTACAGCAGTATTCTGCCCTTGGTCCTTTGCTTTTTAACTTGTTTATTAATGACCTGGAGGTGGGCATTAAAAGTACTGTTTCTATTTTTGGCAATGATACTAAATTATGCAAGAGTTTAAGTTCCATGCAGGATGCTAACACTTTGCAGAGGGATTTGACTAAACTGGGCAGCAAAATGGAAAATGAGGTTCAATGTTGAAAAGTGCAAAGTTATGCACATTGGTAGAAATAATTTAAATGTGAGTTACCCACTAAATGGTAGTGTGTGGGAGGTATCCTTAATTCAGAAGGGTCTCAAGATTTTTGTAGATAACAAGTTGTCTAATTCCAGGCAGTGTCATTCGGTGGCTACTAAAGCAAATAAAGTGCTGTCTTGTATAAAAAATGGCATTGACTCAAGGGATGAAAACATAATTTTGCCTCTTTATAGGTCCCTGGGTAAGGCCTCACCTTGAGTATGCAGTGCAGTTTTGGGCTCCAGTCCTTATGAAGGATTTTAATGAGCTGGAGAGAGTGTAGAGACGTGCAACTAAACTGGTAAAGGGGATGGAAGATGTAAACTATGAGGTTAGACTGTCAAGGTTGGGTTGTTTTCTCTGGAAAAAAGCCACTTGTGAGGGGATATGATTACTCTGTACAAGTACATTAGAGGGAATTATAGACAGAAAGAGGGTGTTCTTTTTTCCCTTAAAAATGGCCAGCGCATCATAAGCCACCCTAGAGGAACAGAACTTTCATTTGAAGCAGAGTAGGTGGTTTTTCACAGTAAGGGCAGTGAGGCTGTGGAGTGCTCTTCCGAGTGATGTTGTGATGGCAGCTTCTCTTAATGCCTTTAAGAGTGGTTTGGATGATTTCTTGAAATATAAAAATATTTAAGGTTACTGGGATACTAAAATCTAAAATTAGTATTGATGTTGGTTTATATAGTTTAAGCACAGTATATGAGAGTATGGATAGGTCAAGATAGGTTTATGTGTGCTGAGGTTCACTCGGAGGGGTTGAACTTGATGAACCTGAGTCTTTTTTCAATCCAACTAAATTATGTAACTGCCCTTACTGTAAAAAAAACACCTAAACTGCTTCAAATTAAAGTTCTGTTCCTTTAATCTAAAGGGGTTGCCTCTGGTGTGATGTCTTATATACAGGCACCCCCTATCTGTATATACTGTAATTCTGAAATCTAGCTGTAATGTTGCCATTTCATCAGTAAAACTATCTCTTCCTGTCCCTGCTTAATTATTCACACTGGGCCTAAAGCCACACTGAATTGCACATTTTTTCAAAAGGTAAGTGGCAAGATAAGAGGCATTTGCTTTCACCTCCATAAGATAATTGGACCCTCCAGCTATACACCCATGTTGTTTTTAGAATTAACATGGCTATTAGGTTTAACATTGAAAGAGATTTACACACTCCAAAGTACCCCTATGGCAAACATTCACCTAAAATGTCACTGTCAAAACAAGACACTAAAGACAAACACCAGACAGCCCTTCTAAATTAGACCCTCACATATAGTGCAGAACAGACAACAGAAGCAAAAGATGACTCATTTTAGAAAAACCTGGCAACAAAAATTGAGAAGGGCTGGAAACGGCCCTGCATTGAGGAACAGCCTACCTATACCACATGATTAATTTGAGTAAGCTCCTGCAAACCATAGGCTAGCCTATGTACACAAAATTAGTACAAAAAAATTATAATTAAAAGACCACAGACCTTTGAAAAAGAGCATAGGAGGGGCTATATATGCTGATAACGATAAATGGGAATATCTCGCTGTGTGCAGGCACCCACCCAGCAACAATGAAGCAGAAAAAAACTGGCTGGAGTGTAAGAGAGAATGTGTAAAATGTCAAGCAGTTACAGAACAAAGCATGATCATCTGCAGCTACAGCATCATCTGTTAAAAGCACAGCAGACTGCATTCGAGCTCAGCATTCAAATTCTGCTGCTCCACAGATTCAAATAAAGGCTGTCCTTTGGGTGAGTGACAAAAAAATGCATTGCATTGTCTAGCTCAATTTCTAACACACTGTGAAACTGTTTTTTTTTTTTTTAATGAAAAGCTACTGTAAAAACCATAGGCAATTAGGAAAGAAGGGATTCAATAAACAAATAGTTAAACAAGTAGAAATCACAAACACATACGCTTGTGTGCTATGCTCTATGGGTGCACATATTACAGAAAATAAAATTACAAGCTATTGAGTGAGGTTATTATGTGGATGCCCATGAACTGACAAGGGAGGCAGTACATAAAAAGGGGTGGGCAATAAAAATAACGAGAGAAAACCAAAACACAAGTCTATTTTGTACTGGGTAGGATGCTCTTTGTTCATGCCAATATGTTCCTTAACGCCCGCAAAGTGCCATATTATACAATTTATAAATATTATTCAGGATATGTTGTGACTAAGCATTCAGAAAAAAATATGGCTGACAGCACACTTGCTTATACATTTAGACAAAATGGTTTTCAAAATATAATTCAGCCACAGGATCAATAGCCATTTAAATTCCTTTTTAAACATATCTTTCACATACAAAGAAAAAGTATGCAATTGGGGATTTGCTTGCAAATTCAAACATGTGATCAGCAGTGCTTCACACACTGTTAGCGACTGTAGCTAAGAAAAAACTAACAAGCCGTTATATTGTAACCTCCACTGCAACAGGAACTGATGAGCTGTTTAATCTCTATAAAGCTCTTGGGAATGTGTCAGCACTATATAAAGGACAATAATAATAACAAACAGGGCTAATTTGCATGGGCCATATGCCTAAGGCTGATGTCCCATTGAGAGATTTAGTCGTCTGCAACAGATCTCTGCTAACGGAGGCAACTGATCTCTCCAAAATGCCATTCCACCAGTAACAATACAAATTGCTTCAGTTTTACTTCTGCAGGCAACTACGCTTCATTTGTATTGCTGGTAGAAAGGCATTTTGGAGAGATTATTTGCCTTCGGTAGCAGAGATCTAAGTGGAGAGCTGTAAATTTCCCACTGAAGAACTACTTACAGCTTTGATAAATATCCCCCCTGAAACGATGGGGATATTTATCCCCAGATGTAAATGTATTTTTCAGTGTGCTTTAATCCCTGGGAGTTGTTTGCAATGCCATGTACTTTGCACTGCCATGTAACTATTATGCACTTTGAGGGTTACAACATGAGCAGTAATGGATAGGATACCTGGACATATACATATATGTGATTTTATATAATTGCTTCAGTCTAACAGACAACTCTGGATTACGCAGATGCTCAGAGAACACTGCCCATCACAATGTATCATGATGACATAAATATTTGGTTGAGGAAGAAAAGTCATCTGGGGTTGTTATCTGTAGTTTGGGAAAGAGCTCCTGGTTACAGTAAAAGGAAACCTTAACACACCAACATATACTGACATTCTTGAGAGTTGTGTGCATCCTACTATGAATATTTTGCCATGTTTTGAGTGGAAAGTCTGCTTCCCCTGTCTAAAGGGGAGGCCTCTTGTTATTTTTCCTGTATTTTTTTCTGTCAAAAAAAAGCTCCTGTTATCTATGTAATGCCCTCTAAAGTACTTATAAAAAGAAATCATGTCCCCTTTTCACCAGAGAAACCAACTGCAACTATAATAGTCTTTCTCGAAGTTTAATTATGCTGTTTACCAGTCTAGTTGCACATCTCTGCAATATTTACACCTCATTTATACACATCCTACTCACTGGGGCACATAACTGCACTGTATAATCAAGAAAAGGCCTTACCAAGGATCTATAAAGAGGCAAAATTATATTTTCAACCTTCAAGTCAATGCCCTTTTTTATGCAAGAAAGTATGTTGTACTAGAAGACAACGACTGGCATTGCTCAGTTGCAGTCTGTTGTCCTCAAAAATCCCCAAATTCTTTTTAGATAATAAGACCACTTCCTTAATTTGCTTCAAGAAGCTATCTAGAAACCATATTTCAGAGAGGACTTGCAAAACCACCAACAGTGCTCTCAACATGTTAGAAAATTCATTTTCCATTAAAAAAAAGTAGAAATGCCTCTGTAAAAGCTAAATTGATCTCTCTGGTCTTCTTCCTGGTTTTCTGAAAGGATGTGTGTGGCCTATTTTGAACCTGACACACTGAGAACTTCCTATATTCTTACATTTTTCCTATTAGACCAATGCATTGGTTGTTTCTGCACTCAGTTGCATAAATTAAAAGATCATTGGTTAATGTTTCCCGTGGCATAGGCAAACAGACTCAGGATATCACAAATTTAACATACTGTTATGTTAGATTGGCAGCACTCAGCAGGCACAGGAGCAATGTCAGACTGAGAGGAAACATACCCAATAAGAATTAAGTATGTTGCCAGTACTATGCATGACATCATATAAAGAAGTAAAAAAGTGAATGGAGTGGTTATAGGGGTCACTGTTACAGTGTTACAATAAGTTTTACAGGCCTCTGCCTCTCAAATTCCTAGCAGTTATGGCTTACGACAGAAATATCAATCTGGGGGATCTATCTACCAAAGCAGATACTGATCTCATTAAATCTACCCTGGGATGTTTTGGTACCCCAAAAGTATATCATTTTACTAGCCTTTCTTGTGTACATTGTAATAGTTTTTATATTTTCACATCCACACCTAGGAATAAAGATTCCCTTTAAAGACATGCAATATATTATACATGTAATTAGTCATCATATATTTATAAATACATAAAAAAATAAAATTAAACAAGATAAGTAAAATATCAGATGTGGACATACATGCTTCCCTATTCCTGCACATGGTAGACATTTTCCATATGCTGGTGAGTGGGTGTGTCCTTGGGGACTGAATCTAAAAATAAACTGTATATATACCTTCCATTTGCTAATCTTGTTGTGTGTTTCCCTTTCAACAGATTGGACAATGGAAGATTTTGTACCCAATTGTGATCTTGTACAGGGACCATGTATTTGCATCTCTGATGGAGAATGTGACATCCCAGGAGAAACTAATACTTCTGGAAGCCAAATGTTCATAGATCCTTGTAGCTTATTAGAACAGCTTGACCAACCATTAACTGCAAATGAGAAATACAATTTTCATGACACAGATACTTTGAAATTTGCATGCTTAGTGTCTTCAGAAAGTTTTAACAACCCAGATCAGGTGCAACAGAAATCGTGCAAAAGAAACAAACATTATAACTGTAGTACATGTGGGAAAACATTTGCTCGCAGTTCTAACTTGGTGATGCATCAGATTATCCACACAGGGGAGAAACCCTACGTTTGTGTTATATGTGAAAAGAGCTTCACTCATAGTTCTCATCTTGTCAGACACAAAAGGTTACATACTGGAGCAAAGCCATATGTATGCAAAGAGTGTGGGAAAAGCTTCAACCAAAGCTCCAATCTTGTAACACACCAAAGAACCCATACAGGAGAGAGACCATTTTCCTGTACAGAATGCGGAAAACGTTTCACTGACTACTCTGCTCTTGTTAGGCATGTGAGAGTTCACACGGGTGAAAAACCATACTCCTGCAAGTCTTGTGGAAAAGGCTTTTCAGATCGTTCCAATTTGATTGTGCATCAAAGAACACATACTGGAGAGAGACCATATGTGTGTATTGAATGTGGTAAGGGTTTTACTGACAGCTCATCCCTTGCCAAACACAGAAGAACCCATGAGGCAAAAAAGCTTTATATATGTTCTGAATGTGGCAAAAGCTTTATTGACTACCAGTCACTTGTTAAACATCAGAAATCTGAGACATCAGACTGCTCTATTTAAACGTGTTCCCCTAATGCACAGTAGTGCAGTATGGAATTCATAAAATGAGGCACTCTTTGCACTTATTTCCTCATGTTCTGGTTCTGTTCTACATAACTTTATGAATAAACCACATTTGCCTGGCTTCGATTACTATTAAAAAACTATTTGTTTTGAATATGCAAAAAGTGCACAAACCCTGAGCTGCAAAAATGAGGGTTGAAGTAAAAACACACCCTATTTTAAAAGCATGGCATATAATATCCAGTAACTAGTGCATATCTCACTATGTATGTCCAGTAATTATGACAATATTTGATATATTTGATTCACTTTCTGTGTTTGCAACATATTACTTTTCTGCATTTCTTTATTCATATTCAAGAACCACAATATTGCTTGCTACAGCTGTGCCATTGTCCATACATGTTAACAAATTATCACTAATACTGCTGTGAATGCTGCTAGACAAGGGACTTTCAAAAAGGAATGTCACCAGAAACACTTGACCACAGAATGCTGAAGGCACATATATTTCTAACTCTTAACGTAATATTGAAATGAAAAAAACTACTTTTCAAAATATTATTGTACATTAAAAGTTACCTATAGATCATGTTGATCATTTGTCACCGACAGTTTTGTTTTTGTAATTGTTACATTCAAGTTCCTAAACCTGACTGTTTTTCCAACCTGAACCTGTCACTTCTCAACCTGTCAATTATAGCTTCTAATGCTAACGGACTACAAATGCAACTTAAGGGATGGAAATTGGAATTTGAGGAATCAGATGAGTAATATATAAAAAAGTTTAATTATGTTTAATTTATGTCTCTTAAAGGAAACAATCTTTGTTTTGAGCTCAAATTTATTGCACCATGTAACAAAGTTGACAAATTCTCTCCCCTTTCAATGGTCCTTTACCACAAGGGGTACTAATCTCATAGACCTCCTCTAACTCTCCCTAGCAGAGAGCATGATAATTCAATGTCCACTCTTTCGTCAGTTTAATTGTCTTCTAAGCAGTATAGCGTGTTTTTTGTGCAATAATAATTTTGTTCATGACAACCATTACTACATTAAACAAATTGGGACATTTATGTGTAAAGTAGTGGTTGGCTTTCAGGACCCTCTTCAGTTGGTACTAATTCATATTTCCATTTGAGATGCAAAACTCCCAGCCCTGGTGTGGACAGGTTTGCTCGTTCCTGTAAGTGCAATACTGTTAATAAAACTTCTTCTGTCTTGCTGCCTATAAACTCAAAGCATGAAGTTTGGTCATCTTGAAGTCTATATAACATGTATGAAATGTTTCCCACAAGAATTACTGCCAAAACTTAGCTCTGATTTTGCCATACACTGTTACATATTTCATGCAATGTAGTGGCTGCACTGCTTGAAGGACCAGGATTTTTTACTTGCCCATGATAACCAGTCAGTGTATTTCATGGCATCTTCGCCTGATATCTTTTATATTCCTTAGTGCCTCTGTCATTCCTCTGATTAACCCTGCAGGTACTCTCCTGCTAAAAATGGGCTCATTCTTTTGATCACCCCCACTATTTATTCTCATAAATCGGTAACATTCCACAATTATATCTCACCCATTTAAAATTAACGCAAACCCAAAAAATGTGAAGTCTTCCATCTTTTCGTGGCCTCCCTATATAGTATGTGCATTCAATTCACACAGCGAGTTTATATAACCTGCCTTAGGGTTTATGGTACGCCACTAGAACTTGCAGTCAATAACATTACTATTATCAATGCGCTGCAGTGGATTTTGCAGCCTACTACGTAATGAAAGATCTGGCATCCAGCAGACTGCAGCCCTCTATAAGCAGCCATCCTTACGGTTTGTGTGACTGCCCCCTCCCCCCCACCTTCGCCTGTACAAGCCCGGCCAGCGTTCTGTTCATTCACACAGGCTCGCAGACACAGCAGGAGAAGAGAAATTCTCCTTTAACCTCCCATCCCAATCCCCGAACTGGCAAGAGAAGCCCGGTTAATCACGCACAAGGCAGACATTGCACAACAAGAAATGCAGGGAATTAACTTCCGGTTTGAACCGGAAACCAGGAGAGGATGCACGAAGGGATCTGCAGTCTGAAGGGTGCCTGACTGCTTTATTTGTTTTGTTCTCTTAATCTATGGTAATGTTTTTTATTCAAAAACCACATCATATAGAAATGTCTTTATGATATAAGGTTAAAGAGTTTAGCAGAGATTTTTTTCAGGTAAAATATTTGTTACAGTTCTTTAAATCTGACTTTGTATTTTATTGAAGCTATCCCTTTTAATATCACAAATGTGATTTATTTTATTTAGTTGCTCTCTTTTTGATAGTATTAATTTTGACATTTGTATGGTAATTATCATTCTCCTTACAAATAAGGAGAATGTAATAATGTATGTAATAATGTAAACAATTCTATAACCATTGTTATGATTTCCTTTTTTTTTTTAAGTTGCGCCATTTCTAATAATCACAACTGCTACACCTCTGTATAAAGTCGTTTTTAAAGATGGAGGAGATTACTTTGATGAAATTCTGCACATGGAACAAGGATGAGATGGAAACTGAAATATTAGCTGCCAAGGTATCTATTTATCTATCATCTATCTACACTATACACATTATACTAGATCAGTGGTTCTCAACCTTCCTAATGCCGCAACCCTTTAATACAGTTTAATACAGCCATGTTGTGGTGACCCCTAACCATAGAGAAGCGGTGTTTCGGTTCCTAAAACCATTGGAAATATGTATTTTACGATGGTCTTAGGCGACCCCTGTGAAAGGGTTGTTCGACCCCCAAAGGGGTCCCGACCCACAGGTTGAGAACCGCTGTACTAGATGATACATACCACACTTACAAGCACCAAACTAGTTTTAATGGAATCATGGGATTAGTGGCATGCTTATTTGGTGTATATATAATAAAAAGTGTGACAAAATATTTAGAAAATTGAAAACATATTTCTACATACTGTTCAAAGAAAGGGGCATGCTGTCACTCACTGAAATGCACACATTAAGATTTTTGTAGTAATGCAATGTAATGTAATACTAGACATTTCAGTAATGCTCAGTAATGCTAAAACATTTCAGTAAAGGTACTTGCATCAAACATTTCCATATAGCTGCATTCAACTACATTCAATTCAATACCTTCTGTCTTAAAGGAGACATATTGGATTAATGGGAAAAACCCTAATTTTGTAGGCAATTATGAATAATATCCGGTGCTGGTTTCACTTTGTGCTAAAAATTAACCCTATCTGTAACAATGGCCCCTTTATTGGAGCTCCCTATAGATCCTATCACTTCTCCGTCCAGTGTGAAATGAAGAGTGGGCGTGTCCTAACGGTCCCTGCCAGAAGCACAGTAGGAGGCGGAGAGCCAATCACAGCCCAGCACTCACTCAAGCAAAGACAGGCTTCAGTTCCCTATCAGGTCAGCCTAGCTGCTGATTGGTTCCTATCCTACAGTGCAGTGTATGGAGGGCTGCCGGCTCCCCAGCTCATCCAGACAATTCAGCCAGCAGGAAGTGGAACAGATGGGCGGGACTAGTGGGGTTTTTGTGGAATTTCTCAATAAATCAGTCAGAAACACAACTTTTTAAGCACAATCCTTCTATATCTAGAGGAGTATAATTCACTGGTACATTCATAATTTTCATAGGATATGTCTCCTTTAAATTGAGGGCTGCTGCACCTATTGACTCAGGGAACCCTGGAGCTAGGCGGTAGCTTCAGGGATCCCTTCCTGGCCAAATTCATTAGGCACAGTACACTTGTGCCTAAAGATTTAGGTGCAGAAACTTATGCTATCCAGATTGCTTGGGACCTCAGGTTTTTTCAGATAAGGGATCTTTCTGTAATTTGGATCTCCATACCATAGGTCTGCTAAAAATCATATTAAATAATCCCAATAGGATTGTTTTGTCTCCAATAAGGATTAATTATATCTTAGCTGAGATCAAGTACAAGGTACTATTTTATTAATAAAGAGAAAAAGGAAATCATTTTTAAAAATTTGAATTATTTGCTTATAATAAAGTCTAGGGAGATAGCCTTTCCATAATTCAGCACTTTCTGGATAACAGGTTTTCAGATAAGGGATCCTATACCTGTATAAACTTTGCTAAAAGGTTTTGACATTTTTCATGTAATTTTTTTTGAGCTACTAAAAATACAGATAGGCTGAGAGAGCATGTATTCTGCATACACTAGTACCTTGATAATTTATTTGTATTGTTGTTAGGATCTTGCTTCAGAAGAGCTTCCTCCAAAACGACGAAGAGGAAGGCCAAAAGGAAGCAAAAATAGGGGTTCCTACAGAAAGGTAAGAAACCAGCAGCAGAAATATAATAAAAGGGTTTAGTATATTCAAAATATGATGCTATGGATTCTTTTTTTTTTTTAATTTGTAGGTTCATTTATTAGGAAACCAAGGTCTTGGGGCCACTTTTTAAATCTTATGGTTTTACATGCATGGGGATGAAGAAGGTGGGGCTCATAAAGCAAACTAACAAATGCGTTGACCCATCTATCATCATTAGACAGTGACAGGAGACCAAGCGGCATATTTACTAAAGAGGGAAAGCTACAATTTTTTTGGGAGTGAATTATCTTGCACTGCCCAACATTTACTTATTTTTCCTAGGTGAAATTTCTCCAGTTTAAAAACTGGTTGAAAGGTTGAGCTGCAACTTTGGTTTGTCATTGTCTATGTCATCTTCTCCATGCTGACATCCCACATTTCTTTATAGGGTACATTCTAGAGCAAAAATTCCACACTACAACTGTATGGGGAAAATACACTGACATAAAAAAACATGTGCAACATTTCTCTCACAACAGCATACTTAAAAGCTTTTTGTAAATATGAAATGTTGTGAAACTATGCCTGCTGTATTAAAGCGAACTTTGACAGAGTTAGATGACCCAATTTTAGATTCATGTCTGCTGAATATTCACTCAGGATAAATTAGTCCTATAAACTATTGATATGCATCATTTGGAAGCAAACAAGTAATTAATAAGAGGTTTGTACTATAGATGAACTTGTGCTACTCTACTTGCTTGTACAGTGGAAGATGATTTATGGCACAAGGGTGGGGAGGTCCCCACTGCACAAAAGGTTTTTTGCATTCCTGGCTCCCTGCCCAGCTGCCTTTTTCATCTTCCGGAACGGGGGGGAGGGAAGTTTCTGGGGGCCACCATTTGACCATCAAGTATGACTGATGGCAAAGAGGCCACAGTCATCATCTTAAGCTGATAATTTTGCTGGTAGGTTGAATTACTTATGAAAGCATAATTTTGAGTGACAAGCAATACCTTTCTCCCAGCACAAACTTCAAGCAAAAACTTCAGCTACAGGAATGTTAAATAGATTTAAAAGACAATACCTGCCATACTGGTTGTCCAGAGGTTAATAGAAAGGCTGCAACATCTCCTTAATCACTTAGATTTCCTTCTCCTCCTGTAACTCACTCAGCCCCCCCTCAGGAATTTGTTTTGATTCCTGGCTTGCCAGACATGCTCAGTTGTTCTAAGCTCAGATGACTAAACACACCCTGGTTCCCATAGAAACTCAGATCTAGCTGGCTGCTTCAATTTTTTTCCTCCTGAGCTCAGCTTTAACATTACAGTGGTCAAATAAAGCAGAACTTTTATCAAAGACAGTTCTGCCTGTGTGAGCCTGTATTCTTGATGAAATGTATGCTGAATTAAGGTCTTTGTGTGTGTATGCTGCTTGCAGATTTAAATGTAACTGATTATGTATCAGAGGAAAAATGGCCACCGGGCTGCTATTTGCTTTAGGAAAATGTGATGGAGCTGGCAAGCAGAGGGGATATCTGCAGTACAAATTATCCCATTTGGGTGGGGGAGATGTGCCCAACATTGTAGGCAAATGTAGGCTTTACATGTCCTTTAAATATTTTTGTGTTTCAGGGACCCATAAAGTTTGAGGATGTGGCAGTTTATTTCAGTGAGGATGAGTGGAATTATTTGGAAGATGGACAAAAGAACCTTTATAAAAATGTCATGATGGAAAATTATTATACCGTCAGCTCAGTTGGTGAGTGAGATTTAAAGAAAAATAAAATATATCTGCATTTCTTAAGGTTTCTTAAAATTTACCTTTCTAGGTGTTTGTATTACTAACATTGAAATGTAAAAAGAAGGTCGTTCTTTTTACATTTCAATGTTAGTAATATAAACATGCATGCAGATCTTAATAACAAATACTTATTACAAAACTCTTTTCCGTATTACTCTACAGGTTGTGCAAATGAAAAGCCAAAGATTATTGTTAAAATTGAGCAAGGAGAGAAAACTTATTTAGGTCATACACCTGAAAAAAGTAAGTACTTATACTCATTATTAGCATCTTAGAATTTTAATGTGCTTACAGCAATATAAAAACCCAAGTGGTACAGAGCCAAAAGAACACTATGCAGCTGTCCAGAAAAAAAGAAAACATGCATTAACACTAAGGGGCTGATTTACTAACCCACGAATCCGACCCGAATTGGAAAAGTTCCGACTTGAAAACGAACATTTTGCGACTTTTTCGTATGTTTTGCGATTTTTTCGGATTCTGTACGAATTTTTCGTTACCAATACGATTTTTGCGTAAAAACGCGAGTTTTTCGTATCCATTACGAAAGTTGCGTAAAAAGTTGCGCATTTTGCGTAGCGTTAAAACTTACGTGAAAAGTTGCGCATTTTTCGCGTAAGTTTTAACGCTACGCAAAATGCGCAACTTTTTACGCAACTTTCGTAAAGGATAGGAAAACTCGCGTTTTTACGCAAAAATCGTATTGAATCCGAAAAATTCGTAAAGAATCCGAAAAAATCGCAAAACATACGAAAAAATCGCAAAGTACCGATCATTACGAAAAAAACGCAATCGGACTCCATTCGACCCGTTCGTGGGTAAGTAAATCAGCCCCTAAGATTAGCATTGTAGGATAGACTCTTAGAGGGCTGCAATACCTACTGACACCGTAACACAGATAAATGATTTAAAGGGAACATTTAGATCTATGGTGTAATAGTTCTGAAAAAATGGATTATGGGAATTAGCTTAGCAAAAGCCTTTTTGGATTAAAAGGTAAAAGAAGGGTATGGAGAATAATAATAGTCAGTAGTAGTAGGTTGTAGTATTGATCTGACTTATGAAAAAGAACTGCATCATTGCTTTGGTTGCTTTTTAATGTAAGACTGCTTCTTAGGTTCTGTTAGTGTTACATAGACAGAAGTGTTTTGAAGTGCAAACAAGAACTTTTTTTTAAAGGTGATGGTAACTTGAAAATATGGTAACATGAAATATTAACCAGAGGAAAATAAACTAAATTCAAACTGAACTTGTAACTAGGCTGGAAAATGGCTAACTGTGGAGAGTAATTTTGCACATGACTGGGACAATCAGATGTAGAGTTTAAGGGGCAGATTTACATTATCTTAATCCTGCTCACTGCTTCTTGCATTAATTTCTTTTTTTTTTAATGATTGCTGTTTTTTTGGACATAAGTTTGTTTGCTTTTGACTGGCAAGCTTTTTATTTTTGGGATAAAAAATTGTCTATTACACAAAGTGGGAGACAAAAGCAATTGATGCAAGGAAACATTAGCAAGGTTAAGATCACTGTCAAGTTTTCTTACATTAATATAAATGGACCTACAACCAATAGTTTACATGTTCCATAGATTTCAGTGTTATCTATGTAAAGATTCGTAAGAGAACAGATTTCACCAGACTGTTTTAAAACAGTTGCTAGAAAAGGATTATTATTTTCTTTTCACTAAAGGTGCCTGATTTTTGGGCTGCCAATTGTAAAAAATATATTTACTAATGTTCAAAAAGTAAGAGTGAATTGGCCCTGGTTGACCAAAGGATTAACTTTGATCCCTTTTTTTATATTAGTTGTCATCATGAATTGTGAGGCACACCCTATATGCATCTGCCCTTTAGTTTTTAAATAAGCTTTATTACTAAATGCACACTTTTTCCTTTCAGCAAAATATGTTTCCATGCTGCGAAATGCTAGAAGAGATCAGCCTTTAGAATTACAATCCTCAAACTTGAATTTAAAAAATGTTCAGACGCATAGACGAGAGAAAAGATTAAATGTTCCAAAACAGTTACCACAGGAATGTGAATCTTCTCATAATCCTCAAGTGACAGATGCCAAATCAAACCATCCTGATGTATGTACTGTGGCTAAATTGACTCATCAGAAGAAAGGATTTAATGCAAAAACTCCAGTAACCTACCAAAATACTCAAGGAAATGAAGACAAAGGTTTTACTGATGATGATAATGATGATGATGATGATGATGAAGTGAAGGAGGAAGATGATGATAATGATGATAAAGATTATGTGATTAACTCAAGTACCAAAATAAAAAGACATTATATATGTAGTCAGTGTGGGAAA
This sequence comes from Xenopus tropicalis, assembly GCF_000004195.4. Taxonomy (NCBI): domain Eukaryota; kingdom Metazoa; phylum Chordata; class Amphibia; order Anura; family Pipidae; genus Xenopus; species Xenopus tropicalis. The sequence continues at coordinate 105,319,654 of NC_030677.2, forward strand.
AGCTTTGGTCGCAGCTCAGTCCTTCGGAGACATCAAAGAGCTCACTCAGGTGTAAAACCATACCTCTGTACTGAATGTGGAAGAGACTTTGTCCAAAAATCCCAGCTTATTGAACACCAACGAACTCACACAGGGGAAAAACCATATGCATGCCCTGAATGCAACAGAACATTTAGCCTCAGTTCACATCTTGTCCAACACAGAAGAATTCACACAGGAGAAAGGCCTTACATTTGCTCAGAATGTGGGAAAAGTTTTATTCGGGGTTCCGATCTTGTCCAACACCGGAGGACCCATACAGGTGAAAGGCTGTTTGCTTGTACAGAATGTGAAAAAAGGTTTACCCATAAATCAGCCCTTCGCCAACACCGTAGAATCCACTCGGGGGAGAGGCCATATTGCTGCGATAAATGTGAGAAGAGCTTTAATCACAGCTCACACTTAGTAAGACATATGAGAACTCACACTGGAGAGAAGCCATACAAATGCACAGAATGTGGGAAAACCTTCACTGATAGTTCACATTTGGTTAATCACCAGAGAACACACACCGGTGAGAAACCATATATTTGCAATGAATGCGGAAAAAGTTTTACATACAATGCAGGTCTTATACTACACAGAAGAACTCATACTGGAGAGAGACCATATATATGTAACAAGTGTGGGAAAAGTTTTAAAGGAAGCACACACCTTTTAAGGCATATGAGAATTCACACAGGCGAAAGGCCATATGCATGTTCCGAGTGTGGGAAAACGTACACTGACAGTTCTCATTTGGTCAGTCATAAGAGAAAACATACAGGAGAAAAACCTTACTCTTGTTCCATATGCGGAAAGTGTTTTGCTATGAAAGCACACCTTACACAACACCACATTATTCACACTGGGAAGAGACCATACGAATGTAGCGAGTGTGGAAAAAACTTCACTTGGTACACTGCATTAATCCAGCATCAGCGAATTCATGTTGGAGAGAGACCATATGAATGCAGTGAATGTGGAAAAGGATTTGCTCAGAAATCCACTCTTTCTGTTCATAAAAGGACTCACCGGGAACAGTTGGCCATGTGCAGTATTTAATATGAATGTTTTATTTACATTTACTTGGGTAGGATAATTTGCCTTGTAACTGTATTTTTTAAACCATGACACAACCACCAGTAAACTAAACTTTAGAGCTCTTGCCTGAACTGGTTCTCATCCTTTTTTCTTTAAAGAGCTTGTTCACCCGTGCATTTGATATAACGAGTAATATTCTGAGACTATGTGCAATTGGTCTTCATTTTTTATTATTTGTATTATTTTTTTTTAAATTATTTCAGTGTTCAGCACCTCTCCAGCTTGGAGTTAAAGCAGTAATTTGGTTGCCAGGATCCAAATTACCTTAGGGTGTGGTTTGAAAGAAAGGCTAATATATGAATAGGCGTGGACCTGAATGGAAAGATAAGTAATATTAAGCAACAATAACTATTAAACTGTAGCCTCATAGAGCAATAGATTTTTTTGCTGCAGGGGTCAGTGACCCTGTTTGAAAGGTGCAAAGAGTTAGAAAAAGAAGGCAAATAATTAAGAAACTATAAATAATGAAGACTAATTGGAAAGGTGCTTAGAATTGGCCTTTCTATAACTTACTAAACATTAACTCAAAGGTGAACCACCCCTTTAACTGTCAAGTTATGCCTCAGTTCAAAACATTCTGGTGGTTATTTACCAACATGCATATATTTTTTGGAATTTGAGTTTATTTGCATTATTAATCATGATTTTGAATTATGGTTTTAACATTTATTTAGCAAAAGAAACATGAAACATCTAAAAACTCTAATAAGCATCTGAAAGACTGGCGCGTCAAGTAGAAATCAGTGGGAGCTGTCCTTGGCAAAATGTAAACAATCTCATAAATGTGAGTTTTAGAATTTATCAAACATTGCAACACATTAAAAATGAGACAATTGTTGAATTCTAGGTATTTGGGAATTTTTAATGAATGAGGTAACAGTCATGTTTTTAAAAATTTTGAGGTTGTTCGAAGTAGAAACAAAATACAACAATTTCACAAATATGAATGTTGGTAAACAGGCCTTCCTGTGTTGTAGTGCTGTAGCCCATATTTATTTTCAACATTGAGCCATAAATATACCATGTAGTCATTGTAGCATGTAAATACATAATATATATAGGGAAAGTATACAATAGTAAAAAGTAGAGTTTTGTTATTTATTGACTTCATTATATGTGCATTCATTCCTTCTTTTTATTATTTTACTGTTTGCTTTTACACCTATATCAGTGGAGAAATAATGAATTACTAAACTATATGCTATGCTATACAGATGATGGTGCGGTTTGCACCAATCACAAAACTTTCATTTTTGCAGTGATTGTTCACTCATTCGCTATTGGTGCATGATGTGCTAAGATCCATCTGTTGTATTGTGCACCATTATTAGATTGGCTTACATTGTTTTAAAAAGCTTTACTATGTTCCGGTTTGTTATCATATAACTTCCTATGTAATAAATTATTTTTTATTTTTCAATGCAGTTTTTCAAAGATTTTAAGACACATATGCAAACATTACTTTAACTCTTAGGGGCCAATTCACTAAAGGTCGATAAGACTTATCGCATGCTTTTTTCCGTTAAAAAGCATGCAATAAATAAGTAACGATTCATCAGTTACAATAAGTAAGTTCGCATGCGTTAATCCGCATATCGCATGCGCGAAAAAAACCGCATTGTCGCAAAGCGTTATTTCTAATGCATTGCGTTAATTAGCGAATATAAATAGTACTAACGCATGATTCACAAACATTGCGGTTCGTGAGCTTTTGGCAACACAACATGGAGTTTGCAGTCGGATTTTTTCAAGTATGTCATCGTCCTAGAGTGATGCATCCTCCAGTTTTCAGGGAAATTGTAATTTTCAGAACAGTAGTTTTCAGAAAGTAATGTTTAGGTGCATAATATCGTGCGCTAATGTTGCACGCGGTACTAGCAGCAAGCGGCACTAATAGTGGTCCCAGTGGTGTCACCAACTCTAACTGACAATGCAGTCAGTTAACCCTAAGGTTGCTGAAACTGACTTTCAAAGACAGCTGCTGAGCTGAGAGCCTGGAAATAATTTAAAACTGCTAATATCTAAACATAGACAATTGTAAAAGTCCACAGAGAAGCACTGCAAGCAAATTTACAACAATTAATTTTGGGGGTTTAGAATATATTTCATGTAGGCAGCTGTACTATCAAATCAATACAGCAAACTGTAAAAGTAAAAGGATACTTTGGCACCTTTAAGAGGAACCATATGAAATTATTGTTCTTTTTACATAATATCAAGTAACTTGCAATAGTTGGATCAAACTTGCAGTTTACCACAATCTTGGTGATGGTTTGAACGCAACAGCATAGTGCAGGCATATCGGTAGCAGTAATAACAGCAGGTTCAGCATATATAACTGCAGCTGTATAATACAGGTATGGGACTTGTTATCCAGAATGCTTGAGATCCATAGTTTGTATCTCCATACCTTAAGTCCACCATAAAATCATTTAAACATTAAATAAACACATTAGGATTGTTTTGCCTCCAATACGGCTTAATTATATCTTAGTTGGGATCAAGTATAAGCTACTGTTTTATTATTACAGAGAAAAAGGGAATTATTTTTAAAAATTAGAATTATTTGCTTATAATGGAGTCTATGGGAGACAGCCTTTCCTTAATTCAGAAATTTCTGGATAATAGGTTTCCCGACATCGGATCCCATACCTGTAGTAGCTGTGATTGGAAAAAAAAGACATTTTTCAAGTTAAAACTTTTGTCCAACAAAACCTTCCTAACTGATAATTGATCTTTTGTGTATTGCATGTATGCAAGGGGCATGGTCAAAAATGTTGATACACTATTTGTGTACACATGGGGGCCCAGACAAACAATTTGTATGGGCCCCAAGGTTTCTGATGGCGGGCCCTGTTCATCCATGCCTTTCCTATACTTAATAACACTGATCTTTGCTGCAAGTTATTTCTTACTATGATTAAAGGATAACAATACTATAAGCCCCCCGACCACACCCATGTACTGAGATATCTTTCTTCAATACCCAAAGTTCAGATTTTAAAGGAGAAGGAAAGGCTAGTAAAGAGTTAATCTCAAGCTGCAGGCATACCTTCAGTTGTCTCAATAGTGCCCTTAAGTCTCCCCATATTTTGCCTGTTGAGAAGATCTGAGGCAACACAGGAACAAAAAAACACTGTGCTGTGTATTACAGATTCCCATAATTCCTGCACCCAGACCAAGACCAGTGATACAGGCTATGAGGATGCGCATGCGCATTTTGCACAGTGTGTGAGTGTGTTTGCAATATTAAAGCAGGAGCACTCGCCCTCCAAGTGCATGTATGGCCCTCCCACTACGAGTGCGTACTAATAGTAACCGTCCGGTTGCTATGGTAATGCGCAATACACGGCAGGAATACAAACAGCGCTCACGTCTAGGGGGAGGGAGGAGATTTGCGCAGGCGCATTTGGTTAAGCAGCGCCATGTTGAACTAATTTAAATATCCAATATGGCGGCCACAATAAGAGATATATAGTGTTTAGTTTAATTGGACAGTGCAGAGAATATACAGGATATAAAGGTAAAAAAATTTAGCGATCAGCTACAGGGACATTAGGGGGCACATTTACTAAGCCACGAACGGGCCGAATGTGTCCGATTGCGTTTTTTTCGTAATGATCGGTATGTCGCGACTTTTTCGTTACGAATACGATTTGTGCGAAAAAACGCGAGTTTTTCGTAGCCATTCCGAAAGTTGCACAAAATCTGGCGATTTTTTGTAGCGTTAAAACTTGCGCAAAAAGTTGTGCTTTTTTCGTAGCGTTAAAACTTGTGCGAAACGTTGCACCTTTTAAGTTTTAACGCTACGAAAAAGGCGCAACTTTTCGCGCAAGTTTTAACGCTACGGAAAAATTGGGCGATTTTGCGCAACTTTCGGAATGGCTACGAAAAACTCGCGTTTTTTCGCGCAAATCGTATTGGTAACGAAAAAGCCGCGACAATTTCCGAAAAGTCGTAAAGACGCCGAAAAAATCGCAAAAAATACGAAAAAGTCGCAAAATGTTCGTTTTCAAGTCGGAATTTTTCCAATTCGGTTCAGATTCGTGTCTTAGTAAATGTGCCCCTAGGACTTTGCATTAATGGGGTCTAGATTTTAACCCTTTCCTTCTCCTTTAAACCCTCTACAGATGACAATGTCGAACTACATTTTGTGAGAAATAAGATAAGATTGCAGATTCATAAGTATGTGAATGAATTTACTCAACTTGCATGCCACATGCTTTATGTATACCATTATGGGACATAAATCAAATTGTATGGGTTATATTTGTAATTTTTTAAGGCCACACATTGAAAACACACCTCGAAACCTATTGGCCAGTAATGACAAAGGCAATTTCCTTTGCCAGTTGCAGGTTAACCATGGAAATGTAATTCTGTATTCAGGGTGGGTACTGCACATGTGTTTTCATTCCCTCCCCCCCTCCCCTCTGCCATATCCGCTTCTGATTGGCTGGTGGGCATGTGTAGCTCAGAACAGCAGACAGGATCAAGTTACACACATGCTCAGAGAATAGGAAGGGTGCCGCTGGCAGCCTACAGGAAGGGAAGAGAGATTTCAGTGATGTCACTGGAGTCTTCACACTGCTGTAGGCTGCCAGCACCATATCTCAGAGAAGCAAGCAGGGATCTGGGAATTTAGATATGCAGTAAGTACTTAAAAAGAATGCCTTTAGACTTACTTTTAATTTATATTAACCTTTCATTGTCCTTTAAAGGGGAGGGCATTTCTTGGTAGCTTAATGCACAGAAGGGTTGATTCACTTAAGTGCGATACCGCATATCGCATGCTTTTTTGCGTTAAAATTGACGTGAAAAAAACGCGATTCGCTAAAGTATTATCGCGTGCGTTAATTAGTGTGCAGCCCTATGCGTTAATGAGTGCGCAGAAATAATACTAACGCATGATTCACAAACACTTAGATGCGCTAAATATCGCATTACTATATGCGAAAATTAACACCTACTTGGAGCAGGCGGTAATTATAGAAAAGTACAGTTAATGAGCTTTTGGCAACACAGTATGGACTTTGCAGTGGGATTTATTCAAGTATGTGTTGGCCCTAGAGTGATGTAGCCTCCAATTTGCAGGGAAATGGTCATTTAAAAAAAAAAAAGTAGTTTTCCGAACGTAATGGTGTGTATGGCTAATATGGCGTGCGCGCGATAAGTAGCGCACATGCGTTAATTAGCACGCGCGACAAGTAGCGTACTGAGTTAATTAGCACACGTTGCATCAATACCACACAAAAATAGTCTTTGCGACTTAAATAACGCAAACAGCATTGCGTCTAAATTAACGCAAATATACTTTAAGTGAATTGTGCGTTGACGCAAAAAATTAGACGTGATAAAATTTTTAACGCATGCTATAAATAGCGCTCAAAATATCAACCTTTAGTGAATCAACCCTAGAATGTCTTAATGTCCTATATATATTGATAATGGGTGAGTGCAGAGGATTTCTTGTTGTTGTCTATTATATTTTATGGTCACAACCTCATTGCACCCCCGCCCTAATGGTTTAAAATGTAGTGGTTGAGCACAACTCTTTTTTTTTTTTTTTGCTATATCAATAGATTGACCACTACTATGGAAATGCTTACATTTGTGCTATAAATTCCCTAGTGAGTCACTCGTCCCGATGTGACAGAACAGATGCAAGTTATTTAAATGTGTAAAAGGCCCCTTAGCACTGAATGCATATTGGCACTACTGTATAAAAATTATTTTCTTAATATAAAGCATTACTTTTTTCCATACATCATCTGGCTTTATTAGTATTATTTTATGGGTGTGAAACTCCAACTTCATTGGCAGCTGGCATGCTGTAAACAACATACATCTGTTTAAAGAAGGCTTTTCTTCTACTGCCAAGGTACGATTGAAAATGTTCAATACAGGCTGTTACTTTATATGGTCTGCTTGATATACTGTGACTTCTCACAACTTATATTAGTAGTGAATAAGGGGAACGCCTTCATTCACTTCTCAGTGCACAGTAACTTACATTATGTATTTAGTCACTTGTTAACCTTCATTGTAGTAACTACTTTTGGGGGCAAAAGTCAGGACTGCCCCAGCAACAGATAGACAGATGGGAGGTATGCAATTTTGATTAAGGGTTGTGGGGTGTATAAAGTTGTTTCTGTTAGGCCTTTTGCATAAACTTGATCCATCATTCTCCTAAAGGACGCTGTCTTAAACCAAGGTCAGAGTATAAGGATCTGTGTCGATGAGAGCATAAATGCATGCCTACTGACAGCTAGACCCACTGCCAACTGTCCATTTCCACAGGGGTTTTTTTCCTGTCCTGAGTTTTGAAGGATGCCCCACCACAAAATACTAGATATTTTATTAAAAAGCATTAATTTTTTTTTAGAATCAAATACTTTCTCTGATTTTGATTATTAGAGAATATCAGGCATCTCAAAGCCTGATATCTACACAGCTAACTGTAATAATAATGTGGGACATTTTATTTCTTTTATCCTGAGTAAAAGGTTCCTGGGTTGCCAACTGCAATTTTCAAGGGTTGGTGGGCAACTCAGCAGAACCTTACCTATGAATCAAAGACATATTATTACTCCAATCTTATCTAATTCGGTATAGTTTTTTACTTTCAAGGGGGACCATAAATTAAATATTTAGCAGCTTCTGAGTTTTAGCAGTTTCATCATTGAATCATTTGTATTTAATGCTTTTGAAAGGTTGAAATTTTGTACAATTTGTTTTCCTGATGATTGTTTTGGCTTAATCCCTCTTCACTTTATGCTTTAAAGTAGACATATCCTATAAAAATTAAGAATGTACCAGTGAATTATACTCCTCTAGATATAGAAGGAATGCGCTTAAAAAAAGTTGTGTTTCAGACTGATTTATTGAGAAATTCCACCAAAACCCCACGAGCCCCGCCCATCTGTTCCACTTCCTGCTGGCTGAATTCTCTGGATGAGCTGGGGAGCCAGCTAGACTTACCTGATAAGGAACTGAACCCTGTCTGTGCTTGTGTGAGTGCAGGGCTGTGATTGGCTATCCCCCTCCTACTGTGCTTCTGGCAGGGACCATTAGGACACACCCACTCTTCATTTCAAACTGGAACAGAGAAGTGATCTATAGGGAGCTCCAATAAAGGGGCCATTTTTACACATAGGATTAATTTTTAGCACAAAGTGAAACCAGCACCATATATTATTTTCATTGCCTACAAAATTAGGGTTTTCCCATTTATCCAATGTCTCCTTTAATTTGCACCCAACAAAGTAGTTTAGTCTGCCTGAAAAGACATTCAGCAATGCATTTAGCAATATTAAACCTATGAATCTTTACATCTGTAATGTTTCCTTTCAAATGTTTTCTGACCTGAAACAGGAATTTTACCTGAGCCCTCTATAAAAAAATGTGGGTTGTAAAAAAGTTGCAAGTTATTTGAAGGCTTCTTAAGGGATCACACTCAAAATTATGTTCTGGAGAATGGCATTATGAAGGACCGTTACAGAATAAGAGGAGAGCACCTTCACGCAGGTCAACTGCTTTAGCATTTATTTAAATAATAATAACCTGCGTAAAAGTGCTCTCCTCTTATTCTGTAACATTCCAAAGGGCCAGGCGGTGAGACATTGGGGATTGATGTATCATGTTTGTGAGCAGTAAGGCTGAGCACTTATTTTTGGATATGAAGGACCGGTCATGATAGACAAATTTGATTGCTTTTTATAATGAAGGTAGTGAGAGGCTGAACAGTGGGGTTACAGTAGATGTGATCTATTTGAATTCTGACAAAGTGTTTGATACCATGCCCCATAAACAACTGCTTTCTAAACTAAGGACAGTTGGTCTTAGTGAAGTCATTTGCACATGGATAGGAAACTGGTTACAGGATCGGGTACAGAGAGTAGTTGTTAATGGTACGTTCTCTACATTCATTAAGGTTCTTAGTGGGGTCCCTCCACATTTATTTAACTTGTTTGTTAATGACTTAGGGAAAGGTATGCAAAGTAATGTATCAGTGTTTGCAGGTGACACAAAATTTTCCAGGCCAATTAATTCCATCCAGGATGTGGCATCCTTGCAGCAGGATCTTGACAAACTGGCAATCAGGGCAGCTAAGTGGCAGATGAGATTTAATGGAAAAGGACCTTGGAGTCCTTGTAGGGCAAACAAGGTTTTGAGCTGTATTAAAAGGGGCATGGATTCACAGGTGGAGGGGGTTATTCTTCCCCTTTACAGAGCGCTGGTAAAGCCCAATCTACAATATGCTGTGCAGTTTTGGTCTTCAGTGCTCAAACGGGACAGAAGAAACACTGGCCTGGTATGGATTGTTTACACTGAAGGATGGCACATCAATGTGAGCTGTGGCAAGAAGGTTTGCTGTGTCTGTCAGCGTAGTGTCCAGAGCACTGCCAGAGTAGGAGGAGCACTGCCAGAGCCCTGCAAAATGAACTCCAGCAGGCCACAAATGTGCATGTGTCTACTCAAACGGTGCATGAGGGTGGTATGAGGGCCCGACGTCCACAGGTGGGGGTTGTGCTAACAGCCCAACACTGTGCAAAACACCAAGATTAGCAAATTCACCACTGAAAGCAGGTTCACACTGAGCACATGTGACAGATGTGACAGAGTCTGGAGATGCCGTGGAGAATATTCTGCTGCCTGCAACATCCTCCAGCATGACCGGTTTGGCAGTGGGTCAGTTATGGTGACCCCTCAGGAGACCATCCACCACCTCATCAGGAGCATGCCCAGGTGTTGTAGGGAGGTCAAACAGGCACATGGAGGCCACACACACTACTGAGCCTCATTTTGACTTGTTTTAAGGACATTACATCAAATTTGGATCAGCCTGTAGTGTTTTTTTTTTTCACTTTAATTTTGAGTGTGACTCCAAATCCAGACCTCCGTGGGTTGATAAATTTGGTTTCCATTGATAATTTTTGTGTGATTTTGTTGTCAGCACATTTAACTATGTAAAGAACAAAGTATTTAATAAGAATATTTCATTCATTCAGATCTAGGATGTCTTATTTTTGGGTTTTAGCAGTTTATAAAGGGATCATATATACAATCTCTCTAACGCTTTATTTACCAGGTGGTCCTTCCCAAGGGCACCCATATACTGATTACAAATATTTTTACTGTGCCTGAATCAGTCATACTAGTTGATACATTATAGCTTCAAAGTATTGGATGGCTTTTTAGCAAGTGAGAGAATACAGGGTTATGGGAGATAGCTCTTAGTACAAGTTGATCCAGGGAAATTCTTTTCCCTTTAATTCTAGTCACTAATTATATTGTAATATATAATGTGATGCATTCATATTACTTACATGCTTTGATTTAACCATCCTAATTTTGCCCAACACATTGGTTGCCAAATCAGATTGAAAACAAGATGTTTGATATCGCTGAATGAGGATATCTTATAGCATAAGCCCAGTGGTCCCTTAGTTGTGAAAAATATCAAAATAACTGAAAGCCGGTTTATGGGTAACCAAACTCCTCCATGAAACCCCTGCCACCACCAGTGTTCACTGACACCCATTTGGGAATGTACAAGGAGTTTGCACACTTTGGAGTTAGGACAGAGTAAAGGAAAAATAAACTATTTTATTTAGACAATTTCACCCAGCTTTTTCCTAAATTAGCACTTGTTCTATCCCTGTTTGCACAAAAATCAGCCATTGTTTTTTCACTTAATTGTGAAAAATCTAACCCCTGGGGCCTTCCAATACCACCATGAAAAAAAAGCATAAAAAGTAAAGATTGCTGTTGCTATATTTTACCCATTATATTCACCTAAATCAGTGCATATTTTGTCCCTTAATTTTGAAAAGTATTGCCCCAGTCTTCATATAAAGTAAAAGATTCCTTTTGGTAAATATCACCCAGTCCTCTTGAATTAACCCTTGTTCTTTCCCTAAATTGTGAAAAATCAGCAAAAACAAAAACACAGGGACCCACCAACACCCCCATAGAGCCTAAAATGAAAGATTACTGTTAGTATATTTCACCCATAACATTCTCCTAAATAAGCTCATATTTTGTCTTCACATAAAACACAGGACCTCAACTCAAAATAATGTCTGTTTATGAGTAACTGTGGGTGGCAGCTGTTGCTAACTCCTCAGAAAAACCCAGGCCCATCTTTACCAATGCCCTTTTCGGGCCCTGGAACGTTCTGCTGCAGAACTTACAGGGAACCTGTGTTAGTGATGTGCGGGTCAAGATTTTCTCGACCCGAACTGGCTTGCTTCCTTCATTTATAGACCCGCCCTGCAATGACATCACAGAAGGGGCAGGACTTTCAGTCATGTGCTTATAAATAAAGTAGTCGGAAGAAGAAGTGAGCAGTGTAAGGTTGTGGGCGGGGAGGGCGAGCAGAAGAGCTCAGCCCGAACCCGCCCACAACTCGCAAATGATGTGCCGAGGTCAGCCCGAACCCGCCCGACCCGCAGGTATTGGCCTGGCCTGCACATCTCTAACCTGTGTACTCTAAAGTAGGTAAGAGCACTTTTGGTCAATTACACCTAGTCTTCTCCTAAATTAGCCCTTGCTCTGCCTCTAAATTTAAAAAAAAAAAAAAAAAAACCTGGAGTGCATATTAAAAAACCCACAATTCATCTAACCCTAGTTTGCACGAAAAAAAAACTTTACTTTTTGGAAAAAACTGGGAGAAGATCTGATGGCAGCAGAAACTCTGAAAAACGGTACTTTAGGAATAGAGTTTCTGAAAGTGGTATAGCTGTCAACCACCAACAAAAGAATGAACTGCAAGAATCGATATATTTGTAAACTGAGGACCCCAGTGTCATTCCCAACACAGACTAAAGTGTAAAGTCAGCTACATGTAGTGTCACTACGCTTATATATGTTTAGCTGTGATGGCATATGACATGGGCAGGGCTTAATACCTGCCCCTCTCCCCTAACTACAGACCTAGAAATAACCACCAATTACAACTTGGTCTTAGTTGGAATTTGCATTAGCCCAGCTTTATTACATGACAAACAACAATACATAACAGGTACATAACAGTATTGTTAACTTGAATATTAACAGTGTTACTTAGAAGCTCTAAAGTTCCTGGCTATGGACCAAACTTGGTGCATGACAACAACTCAGTTTCCCTGCCTGACATCACTGTCTGCGTGGAAAATATTAATATAACCCCAGTTCCACAAGCTTGCTGTCTAGGAGTCACATTTGACTCTGCTCTCTCTTTCACTCCCCACATTCAAACGCTCTCTAAATCCTGCGGTTTCACCTCAAAAACATTGCACGCATTCGACCTTACCTCACACATGAGACTGCCAAAATTCTCATCCATGCCCTTGTCATTTTTTGCTTATAACCTAAACCCTCAGAAATGCGATTACCCACTGAGCACAGGGATGCTTTCCTCAAACATTCGCTAACCATTGTTTTTCACCTCTCACTCCGCACTTACTGTCACTTTACACACCTACATAAACTCTAACGCCGTGCTAGTTACCCTGACCTTATGTCTCAGCCCTCCCTTTTAGAATGTAAGCTCTTGCGAGCAGGGCCATCCCCCTAGTGTCTCCGATCCTCATTTAACTGAAGACCATTTTTGTGAATTGTTTATATGTACATGTTAACTGTTCTGTCTTTTGTACCCCTCTATTCTGTAAATCGCTACGTAAATTGATGGTGCTATATAAATAATAATATTATGTCACTTTCACCAAAGCCTTTGTTGAATGAAAAGCCCCATAGATGATGGATCAGGCGAAATTTGCCAGCCTCCTTCTCGGGCATCATGCCTAGTGGTGACGAAGGCAGATTAGGTATGGGAGAATCCTTAAAAGGGCCTGCCATTCTGCCCAGCTTTACTTCATTGCCAAGTTTTTCCTTAATTACCTTTGGGTTGTCTGTCATCATACTGCCAGCAGAGGCCAACAAACCTGCACTGGCAGATCCACCAACGACCTCCTGAAAGGGATTTTGACCCATTCTTATCTCGGGTTTTAACTCCCAGGGGCCCTCAAAGCAAATGTAGGTGCTGTCCTTTGCCGAATCAGATCGGTAATGGCTTACCAGCCTGTTCCTGTCCTTTTTTTGATCAGACTCCTTGGTAGCCAGAGCATGTTTGCCTCAGCAGCCCACATATTGCATGCCTGGACAGGTGCCCTGTTGATGGGACAAAGGATTATGATCGGGTGCCATTGAAGGCACCCAAGCAAAAGCTGCACGCAGGGCTGAATCAGATAGGGGTAGAATTCCTATTGTTTCTACATCCATATGGGATGATTCAGCCCTGAACATTAGTGGAGGGTACGAACAATATTTCCTGCGACCAATAGTCGTAATTGTAACGTGTATGGCCACCTTTAGGCTGGTCTCCCCACTTACTACTGCACCTCCTGCTGCAACCCCTTCCCAAACATCCTAAGAGATAACTCACCCACTGATGAACCTGTAGAAGACCCTTTTGCCACTGTTTCCCCACATGCCAAAGATGTTTTGTGCACTGCTGGTGCTGCTGTCAAGCTGGGTCCTGCCACTCCTCGTGCTGGTCCTGTGCCGTTGTTCTGTTCCTGTCCACTTAGTCCATGTCTTAAAGCTGCCTGTGGAGGCAAAAGAAGAGCGGCAACCCCTCCAGCCCAGCTATCCCCAACAGGAGGTTCTTCCATACTCACACTTGCTGGCTCTCCTCTCCTTCCACCTGCTTCTTCATGCCTTGATGTAGGCCTCTTGTCCCTGTGCTCATTTCAGCATCTCACCAAAGCGCGTTTGCCTCATCTGCTGGTCTAGTCTTCCTTTTGCTGCTGTCGCACCCTCTCCTGCCTGCCACCTCCTCCCCCCCAACTGCTGTCGCTTACCAGCTCCTCTCCTCTTGGCTGCAGATGTCTCATCACGATCTCCGGGGCCTTCGATCAGCAATTGCGGTACTGGGCTTTCCTCTCGCGATAAGATCTGTGATGTAAGGATTACTTGTCAGGCAGTAGCGAAGGAGCTGGAAACCAAATGCATTTTGGGATGCTAAAGCAGCAGCGTTTAAGGGTTGTATCTACCAAAACGTGATCAGTAATTGCGTCAGTAAAACAGAAAAAAATAATTGTGCATGCACTTAATGTGAGGGTCAGAGAGGGACCTTGCAGAGCCAAAGCGTTAATACGAATACACTTATCGTATATGCTTAAACGGTTCTGTGCAACTGAATGGGCAGAAAATGCTGAATCTCTAAAAGTCAAAATACTATTCTTTTAATAATCTTGTTTCTGTTAAAATACCTAGTTCCTGCTTTGTGCCCTTACTTTCTAGGTGTCACGTAAGCATTGAATGCAGCTGTTACTTACATATCTCCAGAGGAAATACATAAACCTAGAACAGCCCATCTAATCTCACCACTGTACCTCCCACACTAGACTAAGTACTAGACTAAGTAGACTAAAAGGCCCCCATACACGGGCCAATATAAGCTTCCGATATCGGTCCCTTGGACCGACTCGGCAGCTTATCTGCCCGTGTAGGGTCAGAAACAAGCGGGCTGGCCGACCGATATCTGGCCTGAAATTGACCAGATATCGATCAGCCAGGTTAGAAAATCCAGTCGGATCAGGGACCACATCGGCTCGTTCATGCGGTCCCCGAACCGACTGCCCCATTGCCGCCTACATAATAATAATTTTTTTTGTTTGTTTAACTTCAACCTCCCCGATATCGCCCACCCGTAGGTGGGGATATCGGGGGAAGATCCGCTCGCTTGGCGATCTCGCCAAGCGAGCGGATCTTACCATGTATGGGGACCTTTATACTATCTAAATAGTCCCTGTAGGACTCACCCAATACACCCAAAAAAGGGCAACAAAAAAATATAGCAAAAAAAACATCAGCACACTTCAAACTTCTTCCCCACAGCTCAAAATTTTGCAACACATCAACCCAACTTCACCTGAAAATACCAGACTACACAAATAAAAATCCCCACCACCCCACCTTGAAAAAAAAAAACAAACCTTTACCCCAAAAACTACAAACAGTCCGCGTATAAGGAGGCTGAAATAAGCCCCTAATAGTTGGGGCACATTCCTTAGACGTGGTAGTGTGTAATAGATCCACAGCCACCACCGAACAGCAAGTGCACCAGTATTCACACAAGAACCGGATAAAGTCCTGCATTTAACCCTGTCCAAGACAACAAAATTCCTCCCCACCCATGCACTAGTAACCACTGAAGGCTAAGCTCCCTCACATGTAGTTTATTTATACAGCCATTGCAAGAAGGCGTGGCTGCGGAACGTCACGTTTGGAGATCGGTCACGTGATCATAACGTCACTACTTGCGGCCATTCGCAACTAGGAACTAGCGCTACCAACGTTTAAGGGACTGCGGGCTGTGTAAAGAAAATGATGAGAAAAGCGGTATTGTTGGGCGGTATGTAGTCATAGCTTACAAGAGGAAGCCTATGGCATTTGATATAGTTACAAGTGGATGAAATAAAGCATGTGTGTATTTGGTATGGTTGCAGACAGATCGAAGAGAAGTCTGTGATTTTAGTGTATTTACATGCAGACTGAGGGAAACAGGTGTAGTTACAGCCAAGTAGAAGGGAGCAGGTAGAATATTATTTGCTTACAGGTAGAAAGAAGGACCAGGTGCTGCAAGCATAGTAATATTGTAAAATTCAATAAAGACAAAATTTCACAGGATTCTTTTCAGGAAAAATGATATATAATAACACAGTAACTTATATAAGCACAGATCTGATGTCTTATCTAAAGGTGGCCATACACGTGGCAATCTGACGATTCCCACGAAACATCGTCAGATGTGCCACACACCATTCAGGGCTTAATCGGCAGGTAAGGAGGTAGAAACAATAGGATTTCTACCTCCTTCTGCCGATTCAGCTCTGAAGGGAGATTTTGATCTGGCGCCTTCTATGGCGCCCGATCAAAATTTTCCAACTGGTCCGATCGGCGAGTCGGCCGATATCAGAAGTTTCCTGCGATATCGGTCGACTCGCCGACATACCATACACGCACCAAATATCGTACGAAACGAGGTTTTGTACGATATTATCGGTGCATGTATGGCCACCTTTAGGGTAACTACTATTGCTGAAAATGAACTTTTTGACATATCTTTGTTTATAGGATGCACTTTGGTTGCTGTTCACTAAAAGTGAAAATGGATGCCACTTTACCAGATCTGCCTAGCCTAGAAATGAAGGAAAGCCATAATGATGAAGATAATTCTAGAGCTGCTTCAGAAACCAGCAACGGGCAGCCAGTCTCTTCTAGAAATTCCAGTGAAGGATCAAATTCACCAGCTGAAACTGGCTCTGAAGCAGAGGGAAATCTTCCAGGGCAGAGTGAAAACACGGACAGTGAACTCTTGGAAACGCCAGATTTATTTGATGATGATGATGAAAGCGTAACTGGAGAAACAAAAAAGAACGATATTTGCAAGAAAGTGCTGGCAAAATATATGTGTATGGTGTGTGGCAAAATGTTTTATAGGAAACCAGATTATACAGTGCATCAAAGAACACACACTGGAGAAAGACCGTATTCATGTACCGTTTGTGGGAAAAGGTTCACACAAAGCTCCAGCTTAGCTCGACACCTTCGAGTTCACTCTGAAGTAAAACCTTTCATGTGCACTGACTGCGGCAAAAGCTTTAGCCAAAATTCGCATCTAGTTACACACCAGAGAATTCACACAGGTGAAAGGCCCTACAGTTGCAATGAATGTGGAAAATCTTTTAGTGGTAGCTCAAATTTGGTGAAGCACAAAAAAGTTCATGCGGGAGAGAAATCTTGGCACTGCCCAGGATGTGGGAAAAGCTTTACTTGTAGCTCACAGCTCCGTACACATCTTCGGGTACATACAAACGAAAAACCATATGCATGTGAAATATGTGGAAAATGTTTCAGCAGTAGTTCTAACCTGGTAACTCATCAGAGAGTTCATACCGGGGAGAGACCTTATAGCTGCACAGAATGTGGAAAGAGATTTACTCAGAGCTCAAGCCTTGTAGTTCACTGGAGAGTCCATACAGTAGAAAAGTTGTTTACATGTTCAGACTGTGGAAAAAGCTTTAGCCACAATTCTCTTCTCATCAAGCACCAGAAAACTCACACTGAAGAGAGGCCCTACGTTTGCATGGAGTGTGGGAAGGGTTTTACTGGCAGCTCAGCTCTTGTTAGACACCAGAGAGTCCATACAGAAGAGCGGCCTTATACATGCAGTGAATGTGGGAAGAGGTTTAAGGACAAGTCGAGTCTTGTTAGGCACAGTAGAGTGCATAGTGAGGACAAGCCTTATGCATGTGCTAGCTGTGGGGAAACTTTCAACGATGGCTCTAATCTTTTAGAACATCTCAGGACCCATACCGATGAAGAGACTGTAACAAGTTAATTAATTACATACTTGTATTTGGGCATTTCTCTCAAACCCTTTAATTAGGTTATTAAAAACACAAGGACAGAATTGCACAGTAGACAGTTTTTTTGACCCAAGGACAGCATTGCACTGTAGAGAGAATTTTTTTTTAGAATTGAACGGCAATAAATATCATCTCTCAATCCCACCATTGTCTTCTCAGTTTTAATGAAAATGGAAATATAGATTCGACTGCTTCTAATAACTTCTGATGATCGGAAATGTCCGCTTACGAAAAAATCGTAATAGTCACGATAAAAACGCAGAAAATACGCACAGTTCTATAAATTAGAAAAAATAGGAATTTTTTGTATTTGTAATCAAGCGTACTTTGATAAATGTGCCCCTATATTGGTGTGATTTGTTCCATATGGTAGATCTATGTTCAAGAATGAAATGGTATGTAGGTAATCACAGATGCTAAACTTGGAGCTGCATCTATTATAAAAATAGTTTCACTGATAATTAGATAATCATATACTGAACTAAATGGATTAGGGTGATGGCCCATGGAGAGATTAGTCACCCCGTGGTTAATCTCCTATATCACTGGCAACTAATCTCCCTGAAATGAATTTCCCCTGGCAATAAAGTGAATCACAGGTGGGAAGGTATACGTGTTGCTTCATTTTTCTGCAGGAGGAAACTTTGTGCAACTTTGGAAAACAAAGCAACGTGTATGACTTCCCACCAGCGATTCATTTTGTTGGCGGTGGAAGGCATTTTTGGGGGAATAGGTGCCTGCGGTAGCCAAGATTTAACTGTGGGCAACTAATCTACCCTTGGCCATCACCCTTAGGGGAATCCATATTGCCAACTTCTCCTAATTTAAAAAAAATGTAAATATATTTATTTTAAATGAACCTATTAAATTAACTTATATTTTTATTTAAGTAATATGTTTAAAATATATAAAAATTTAAATTAAATATTTTAATGCCCCAACATCCCCTAACAGCTGTAGTTTAATGCCCACAGGTTTGAGAGTCTTTAATGAACAGTTAAATATGACTGCCACCAGTTTAGTGCTGAAAAATCCATTAAATAGAGAAGGTAAAAGCAAATGCTTTACAAGAAATTCTCTGGTTTTAACTAAACATCAATGTTCAAGAAATAATGACTTATTATTCTTCAGTATTTATAGTTTGATGAATTCTGTAGCTACAGTAGACAAGCACACTTATTTTAAAAACTAGGAGAAATGTTTGAAATGCCAGTTAAACCAGTAATGATAACTATAGGCCCCTGTATATGTTAATGCTTTTGTGTTGTGTTAAGGGCACCAGAAAACCTATAACATTGTTATTTATTTTTGTTAAATGTAAAAATCCAGGTGATCATTTCTCACATTTAATGTGGAACATAGGTAGTTATTTTCCTGTAGTAATTAGAGTATTTATTATAATTTTTTGTTCTGTGTTGCTGCACTGATCTAGGGAGAATGTAAATCGCCGGTGGGATGTCATACGTGTCACTATGATTTGCCGAAGTTTCCTCTCAAGGCGACTTCGGCAAATCGTAACGATACATATGCCATCCCACCTGCGATTTACATTATTGCCAGTGGGATGGCATTGCGGGGAGATTAGTTGCCCACGGCAACAAAGATTTGTTGTGGGGCTACTAATCTCCCTGTCTGCCACTGCTCTTCGAGGTCTGGGTTATAAAGCTATGTCAAATTTTTGCCATTTATCTTTAAAGGAGAAAGAAAGGTAAAGTCACTTGGGGGTGCCAAAATATTAGGCACCCCCAAGTGACTTTAATCGCTTACCCCGTACCCTGGGCTGGTGCCCCTGTATGGAGAAAACCGCACCAGCCCGGGGTAGCAGTGATCGCTTCCTCCTTCCTGGTTCCCTGCGCGCGCATGCACAGTAGAGTGAAAAAACTTTTAACAGAAAAGTTGGCTTTTAACTCTACTGCGTATGCGCCGACCGCTGGCATTTTCAGAAAGGAAGGAGGAAGCGTTGCGCTCCAGGTACCCCGGGCTGGTGCGGTTTTCTCCATACAGGGGCACCAGCCCGGGGTACGAGGTAAGCGATTAAAGTCACTTGGGGGTGCCTAACATTTTGGCACCCCCAAGTGACTTTGCCTTTCCTTCTCCTTTAATGAACAATTGCCTTAACTCAGCTCACAAGAGACAAAGGGAGGCAAATCCCAAGTAATGTTTTTCCAGTCAATGTTAAATGAAGAATATACTATATACATCAGATGTCTCTCATCAGAAGATATGTATTATAATTATAACTGTTTAATAAATGTCTTTAAGATATAATCATATTTGCGTTGAAATAATGTTGTATTATTGTGCATCATTACACTAGTAATGAACTCAATGGTGGCACTCATGAAGCAGGAACATGCCTACTGGGCTAGAACAACTGGTTAGCATTCGTGCCCCATGCTGTTGATTGCCACCATAATTACCAAGGGGTCTGCTCTCAGTGTAAGTAATGTCTGACCTGTATGTATTAAACAGATACTGGCATCCAAGTCTCAACAACTAATTGTCTGTGTCACCCACACATTCATAGTCCATATCATAACTTGTATTGCCTGCTTTGCGAGTGAGAATGTATAATTTATTTATATAAGCAGTCCTTAGGCCTCAGTGTTACTTAACATTGCCATTCTGGCAGCTACATTGCAAAAGATTGGTTTCCATGGACCTGCACACATTAAGGAGCAGATTTATCAGAGTCTAACGGTAAAGACACACAGAACTACTTAGCAGCTACATGTTATGGCTACTAAATGCCAGAAAATACCCTGCCATAGACAATACTGAGAATTGCCTCTGCTAAAACACACAGAGACAATTATCAGTAAACGATCAACATTGTCTGTTTAGTAGCTGTGACAAGTAGCTGCTACTAGTAGCTGTGTGTCTTTACCCTACAGAGAGAAAATTCAGAGGTCCCAATTTAGCAAAATTAGCATATTGTGATAAAGTTCATTATTTTCTGTAATGTACTGATAAACATTAGACTTTCATATATTTTAGATTCATTACACACAACTGAAGTAGTTCAAGCCTTTTCTTGTTTTAATATTGATGATTGTGGCATACAGCTCATGAAAACCCAAAATTCCTATCTCAAAAAATTAGCATATCATGAAAAGGTTCTCTAAATGAGCTATTAACCTAATCATCTGAATCAACAAATTAACTCTAAAAACCTGCAAAAGATTCCTGAGGCTTTTAAAAACTCCCAGCCTGGTTCATTACTCAAAACCGCAATCATGGGTAAGACTGCCGACCTGACTGCTGTCCAGAAGGCCATCATTGACACCCTCAAGCAAGAGGGTAAGACACAAAAAGAAATTTCTGAACAAATAGGCTGTTCCCAGAGTGCTGTATCAAGGCACCTCAGTGGGAAGTCTGTGGGAAGGAAAAAGTGTGGCAGAAAACGCTGCACAACTAGAAGAGGTGACCGGGCCCTGAGGAAGATTGTGGAGAAGGACCGATTCCTGACCTTGGGGGACCTGCGGAAGCAGTGGACTGAGTCTGGAGTAGAAACATCCAGAGCCACCGTGTACAGGCGCGTGCAGGAAATGGGCTACAGGTGCTGCATTCCCCAGGTCAAGCCACTTTTGAACCAGAAACAGCGGCAGAAGCGCCTGACCTGGGCTACA
Organism: Xenopus tropicalis; assembly: GCF_000004195.4. Lineage (NCBI taxonomy): Eukaryota > Metazoa > Chordata > Amphibia > Anura > Pipidae > Xenopus > Xenopus tropicalis. The sequence goes on from NC_030677.2 coordinate 105,340,823, forward strand.
GAGAAGCAGCACTGGACTGTTGCTCAGTGGTCCAAAGTATGTCATTCGGAAATCAAGGTGCCAGAGTCTGGAGGAAGACTGGGGAGAGGGAAATGCCAAAATGCCTGAAGTCCAGTGTCAAGTACCCACAGTTAGTGATGGTCTGGGGTGCCATGTCAGCTGCTGGTGTTGGTCCACTGTGTTTTATCAAGGGCAGGGTCAATGCAGCTAGCTATCAGGAGATTTTGGAGTACTTCATGCTTCCATCTGCTGAAAAGCTTTATGGAGATGAAGATTTCATTTTTCAGCATGACCTGGCACCTGCTCACAGTGCCAAAACCACTGGTAAATGGTTTACTGACCATGGTATTACTGTGCTCAATTGGCCTGCCAACTCTCCTGACCTGAACCCCATAGAGAATCTGTGGGATATTGTGAAGAGAAAGTTGAGAGACACAAGACCCAACACTCTGGATGAGCTTAAGGCCGCTATTGAAGCATCCTGGGCCTCCATAACACCTGAGCAGTGCCACAGGCTGATTGCCTCCATGCCACGCCACATTGAAGCAGTCATTTCTGCAAAAGTATTCCCGACCAAGTATTGAGTGCATAACTGAACATAATTATTTGAAGGTTGACTTTTTTTGTATTAAAAACACTTTTCTTTTATTGGGCGGATGAAATATGCTAATTTTTTGAGATAGGAATTTTGGGTTTTCATGAGCTGTATGCCACAATCATCAATATTAAAACAAGAAAAGGCTTGAACTACTTCAGTTGTGTGTAATGAATCTAAAATATATGAAAGTCTAATGTTTATCAGTACATTACAGAAAATAATGAACTTTATCACAATATGCTAATTTTTTGAAAAGGACCTGTATATGCAGTATATTTGGGGAGGATATAACTGCATGACCACCAATGAATTAAAAATCTTAGGTAAACTCCACAGACCAACAATGAACTGACTGGCTTATTAGCACATTCATTAACTGAAATATTTATATGATCTGTTTAGTTAATTATATAATCTATCCACACATGAAATTTGGAGCGGTTGAATGACTGTAAAGGCATATACCCCCTCATTAAACATGAGTGCAATGAATAGGGCTTGTGCTGAACATACTATTTGCCACATATTGAATCCATATTCACCTGGATGCCTTCACAATAATTACAATTTATCTAATTCTGAGATCCGTCTATCCTTGGACATATATATTCTGAATCTGTATCCACCAATGGGACAATTAAGATAGCCGGAAAAGGAATACACTACTGCTGCTAAAGGCTAAAATGATGCAAGTAATCTGACAGTACATAAGGTGATATCTAAAGATGGTCCTTGATCCTATAAAATATAGTCAATATGCAAAGTAAGGAAAAAAATATTTTCATTTATCACGGCATATGTTCTCATCAACCAAGATAAACCCACATTATAAAGGGATGAATAAATGAATGAATTTTCATTTATTATCTTTAATTTATATTCTATAATTTAATGGACCCGGCATTTAGGTATTAATGATCCTTAGGATTACATTATTGAATCACATAAAAAATTCATAGCTTAATTTAAGTCATTCAATATAATATTGCTGAAAATTAAGGTTAATGTATATGTATTTAAATGTATAAGTGAATTGAACAAAAGCATTACCCTACTGAATTAACCTTGTCAAACAAATATCCACTCCAGGGCATCTTATAATTAACACACAATCCACCCTAAATTGGTTTAAAAAAAGGCTTACACAGGCAGAGATTCTTATCTGGTATGGTTTATTTAACTTGCTGTAATTAGCACAGGCTTTCTTACAATTCCTAAACACAATCAGACCTATAACAAATATTACTAAATATTTGGTGGAACTTTGGCAGAACGGGGGGAGCCGCTGAAGGAAATGTGGCAGAATGGGGGAGCTGCTGGTGGAACTGCAGCAGAATGAGGAGCCGCTGGTAGAACTGTGGCAGAAGGAGGGAGCCGCTGGTGAAACTGCGGTAGAATGGGGAGCCACTGGTTGAACTGTGGCAGAATGGGGAGCCGCTGGTGGAACTGCAGCAGAATGGGGGGGGTGCTGGTGGAACTGCAGCAGAATGGGGGGGGGTGCTGGTGGAACTGCAGCAGAATGGGGAGCCACTGGTGGAACTGCGGCACAAGGAGGGTGAGCCGCTGGTGGAACTGTGGCTGGCAGAAGGGGGGAGCTGCTGCTGGTAGAACTGCAACAGAAATGAGGAGCCGCTGATGGAACTATGGCAGGAGGAAAGAGAGCCGCTGGTGAAACTGCGACAGAAGGGGGGAGCCGCTGGTGCAACTGAGACTGGCAGAAGTGGGGGAGCCACTGGTGGAACTGCGGCTGGCAGAAGGGGGAGCCTTTGGTGGAATTGGGGCTAGTAGAAGCAGGGAAACCGCTGGTGGAACTGCGGCTAGTAGGAACTGCAGCTGATACATGGGGAGAGCCGCTGGTGGAACTGCAGCAGAAGGGGGAAGCCACTGGTAGAACTACGGCAGAAGGGAGGAGCCCCTGGTGGAACTGCAGCTGGCAAAAGGGGGAGCCGCTGGTGGAACTTTAGGGCAGTAGTTCATGGTAGTGAAGATTTATCGCGGGCAATTAATCTCCCCATGTGCCACTGCCCTTAGTCAACCACATCTCTGTCTCTCTGTCTCGGCTTTGTGTATTTTATCTTTTTTCTTTTGCCTGATGACACACAGGTAGGGGTCAGCCATTTGGTCACGTGAGCCCTAGAGAATACCAACAGACATTAAGGTTTTAAGTGTTTTTTATTAAATCCACATGGTTCTTGCCCTGCCCACCTATGGGCCATGTGTTTTATATTTACATTAAAATGTACTATACTCTACTCAGAGGAATTTAAATCTGAGGCTTCAGGTGGGTTTTTACCTTCCTCAAGATCCGCCAGCAGTTAGACAGCTTTCATTTTCTACTAACCTACTATGTTATACATGATATAATGGGAAAAATGCAGGATCCTTACCTTAATCCAGGTGCCTTATAATAGAATGAGCAAGGTGTTTTGTGCACTAGGAACAGAAGCCAGATGGATAATCTTTCTCTGGCACTTTTTCGGTCGCTGACGGTCGCTTTCTGATGCACATGAAATAGCAAAGATTCTTACTATTTCACTATAAGCAGAGGAAGTGAGAAATACGCCTGTGAGCTCTCATGAGACTGACCCTCTCTGACATTTATTGCAGTATGGGGTTCCTTTTTGCTATCACTCCCATTTGTACAGCATTACTGTATTTGTTTGCTGCTCTATAAATAACCAGTATCACCAACTGGTTTAAAGGAGAAGGAAAGGTGAAAACTAAGTAAGCTTTATCAGAAAGGTCTATGTAAATACAGCCATAAGCACTCACAGAAAAGCTGTCCTGAGTCCTCTATCAAATGAAACACCGGATTTCTTGTCTCCTTTTTTGTAAACATGTTCTTAGGGTTCTCTTTCAGTGCAGCTCTCTTCTCTCTCCATTCTCCTGCTTCCCCCTCCCATAAGAATTCATAGAACTCACAAGGGATTCTCTGGGAATATAGAGATGATCCCTGCATTAAAAAGACAGATAGTAGGACATTGCAAGCTTGAAAGGCCATTATCTAAATATTATACTTGTACATACCACCAAATGAAAAAAATGCAATCTACTCAATATTGTAGGCAGCAAATCTCCTTCGGTGTCATTGCCCTAATGGAAATTATAATCAGAGAATGTTACTATCTATCTGGCATCGTGGCCTTGATTTTTTGTTACTATCTATCTGGCATTGTGGCCTAGATATTTCATGAAAATGTCATTCTGTTCCTCTTCCAAGGCCATTATCTAAATATTATACTTGTACATACCACCAAATGAAAAAAATGCAATCTACTCGATATACAGTATATTGCAGCAGGAAGCTAGGAAGACCAAGCTAAAATGGCAGCTGCATTCTTAAACAAACAGAGGGAGCTTCTAGTGCTCTCTATTCAGGTATGGTAATGCTTTCTGCAGAATAAATATAGCATTCTAGGTGGCAAACTCCATAGTGATATGGAGTTTGCCACCTAGAATGCTATATTTATTCTGCAGAAAGCATTCACCATGCACTGTGACTTCTATCATACAGAGGTGTTAGTAAATTAAATAAAATTTATCATGGGTAGGCAAAATTTAGCCAGTGGATACACAAAAAATTAGATAATGGCCTTTCAAGCTACTATTTTTTAATGCAGGGATCTCCATATTCATATAGTAGACACAAAGTACAAAGCTACACATTTATTTTTCTGATCTTTGCTACTTCTCTTTCTACTCAAATCTCTCTTACCCATCATTTACTCTAGTGCTGAGGTCCTGATTGTCGCTAGGTTAAATGGGGCCTTAGCAACCATATGTCTATTGGCATTGAAAGCTCTAATTTTTTGTGTATCCACTGGCTAAATTTTGCCTACCCATGATACATTTTATTTAATTTACTCAGTGGCATAGTAAATTACTGAAGTTTAAAAACATCAACAAGTAAACAGGAAACACTAAACACATTGTGTAAAACTCAGCCACTGGAAGTCACAGGGGATGCTGGGAATTGTAGCACAGCAAGCGTTAGAGATGCACTGGTTTAAGGTCAGTGAGGCAGTGATTATGAATTTTCAGTTTAACTTTTTTCTGCAGTTCTCAACTTTGGGATTTAAATAGTTATCTTTTTTCTAAGGTCTCCCCCCTAGCAACCTAAAAGTGGAGTGACTAATAGGAAGGGAAACAGAATTACATTTTTATCCAAAAACCAAGGCCACGATGCCAGATAGATAGTAACATTATCTGATTATAATTTCCAGAAGATTTGTTTCCTACAATATTGAGTATATTGTCTTTTTTTTTTTATTTGGTGGTATGTACAAGTATAATATTTAGGGCCCTTATGCCATATAGACAAATACAAAATTTTGGTTTACAGGTCCAAGCAATGATAGGGCCCCCTGCAGTTCTACACTCTGTACACTATGATGGATACCACTTAAAATGACCCCTGTTGCCAGTTTGTCAAGTGAATGTAAATAACAATTTCACTCGTACAATTAGTACAAAGGGGAAAGAAAGGATAAGTCACTTGGGGGTGCCAAAATGTTAGGCACCCCCAAGTGACTTAGATCGAATACCTTGTACCCTGGGCTGGTGCCCCTGTTAGGAGAAAAAAGCACCAGCCCAGGGTACCTGTAGGAAGCGCTTCCTTCTTCCTTTCTCTTCTGCCAGTGAAATCCGTCGGCCGGCGCATGCGAAAAGGAAGGAGGAAGCGCTCGCTGCTACCCCGGGCTGGTGCTCTTCTCTTCGTACAGGGGCACCTGGAACATGTTCAGAGCACTCATATTACTCATAAAGTGTTTCTTTTTTACCTTGGACATCTGGTGGGGATTTATCCTGTTTGCTGATTATTTGTCTTTGTTGCAAGCCACTTCCAGTCCCCCTTACTATTACTATTGCTTTATGCAAGCAGCAGAGTTAAATAAGTAATAATGCTCTAAGGGCAAATTGTGTGCCACTACTGCAGAAGAAGTGGAGTGTAGAGGACATCAGAGGCCCAGGACACACCTTCAGCAGCAAGATGGTATAAATATGGGGCCTTTTTACTATGTCCCAGTGTTTTTATCTTATAGTTTGTTCTTATCTGCTGTGAGTATATTTTCACAGGTATGTGTGTATTTGTGTCAGCCAAACAGGCATTCATTTCAATTCTGCTTTCACTGTGGCTGTGCCCGTACATTAGCAGTGTTTTGGACCACAATTATAGCATGGAAGCTTGGGGAAATAGGACATGAGTTTATAATGTGAAATGAGCAACTGAGTATACAGATAGAGCACCATCATCGTAATTAGGAATAGACAAAATTCTTTATAGGTTATCACTTGGTGTAAGGATCTTGACTGCAGACACAATTTTCTATTCTGTACAAATGTTTAATGTCAAAATCATGTAAGAATTTAAATACGTATAAAACATGACCTATGTTTTGGCAACCAGACTCTTGTACACAGAGAGGTCAATCCACAGAAATAACACAGATATTGTAGCAATGTTCTGAATTTAAGAGGGATTTGTGCTCTAAATAAAAGAACATATCAGTTCTTTGAATGCACAACAGTGGAAAATTTAGTAATAACAAATGATTTCATTGGAACCAAGTAATATAGGCTAGTATTTTACCCAAAAAATTACATCAGAACATGTCACTGAAAAAGTATAAAATTCTTACTTTTAAGGAGCAAAACTTTGAAAAATAATTTCACCATCCACAAAAATAAATGCATCCTATTCTATTGCTGGCAACTGAGGGAAAGGAGGTGCATACAAAAAGTTTAGGCATTCTCCACAACACTTTTCCAGGGAGTAACCTAATCTGTATTTCAGACTTACAACTCCTAAAGGCTACAAAAAATCTATTTGCTGAGAACTGTAGCACAAAGTTCTGGCACTCAGTGTTCTTTAACAGAAGTTCTGGAATGGCTAAACTGCTGTAACAAACAAATTTGTGTTTTCACCCACCAGTCCTTTCTTGACCAGTAGCTAAATACTAGTAAAGTTCACCCTGAGGAGAATAATTTGGGTTTGATCATAGTGGAGTGCAACAGGCACATGTGGGAGAGAAATGATTCTCCAATTAAATATAACAGGAAAGTAATAATTCCTCTTTGTTCCTGCTGAAAATGACCAGATGACCAGTATTGGCGGCTCAGTCTTTATCTCACTTCATCCAGAAAATTGGATAGAAAACATGTATTAGGGAGGGAGGGAGGCAGTACAAAGTAGAGAAGATGTTGAGAGGAAGTCAGATAGTGCCATTTCTGTCATAGAGAAAGTTGATAATGGTGGATCCTGAGCCTTTAAACCAGGCAGCAGGGGCAGAGTTTGCTGAGAAAAGTTGAGGCTGATGAGGTCACCAGTGATTGGAGGGGATTCTTGATAGCCACTGGAGTTAGCACCAGATTGCCTTCTCATTCCACAGGAACAATGGTCTTTGCTGCAACTGCAGGTGCTATAGTTTGGAGAGTTTCTCTGTGTAATAGCTAGAACCCAAAAGTCACCAATCAGTAGGAGATAAATATGTAATAACTAATATTCAAATTAGCATCAAAGAAAGGTTTTGTGATAATGAGAAATAATTTAGTTAGGAAGTATCAAGGGTGATGGAAAATACCAACTAAGAAGCAGTTGGAAGTATAGACAGAAGCAGTGTGTTTTGGAAATAGTTTGTATGAAAACCTCCACTACCTGTTTGTCCTAAAAGTTCTCCTCTGAATACAGATTTGTGCACCTTTGTTGGACATACTGGTTCTGGTAGTTCAAATTCATTCTCCCTACAGGGGGCATTAAAATATTTAATTAAATCACCCATACATGGCACATTAAGTTCTGCAGTTTATACTTATTTTAAGTATCACAAAAACTTACACAGATGGTGGGTTCCCAAACTTCCTCTTCCCCAAACGGGACTGTCTAAAAAACTCATAACGTTCAGACTTCTTCCAGAAGTAATAGTACTGAACACACTCACCTACTGATCTTGTTCGAACCTAGAATATAAGAAAAGGTTGGTTTTAAAAAACACATAGCCAACACGGCCTTTGTACAAAGAAATGGCAACTTTGCTCAGAGATTAGGAGACTATAATGACATTATGGACCTACTTTATTGAGCTGCCTGTCAGTGCAATGCACAAAAATGTATGCAGTATTGTTACCCCAGGAAAACCACACAGAAAAGTATCTTGCCATAACAATGCTGTATTGTGAAAAAGTTACTGTATTTGAAATAATCAACTAATATATCCATTTAACTCCACATCCTGGATTTTAGGGAAACCCTGGAGACAGAAAAGAACCCCCTGCATCCACCGCCTAACCACTGATAAGATTATGTACTCAGTATGCCAAGGAAAAGCTATTTCTTACTTGTTTAAGAACAACAATTTTTAAAAAATTACTGCATTGCACCAAAAATACTATATAAAAATTGTTTTATCCTAACAAAGCTGGGGTGTTTTGGCCCAAAATGAGCTGGTTTTACATTCTGATACTAGTCTGAACAACAGTACTGGCTGACCATATTATTGCCTGAGGCTTTGGGTGTCTTGTCAGAGAGAGCCCAATAACCAAGTCAACTATAAATGGCACTCTGGGTGTGGCCTAGTAAACCACAGACTGGTAAGCTTGTGTGTCCTAAACTTTAGCCCAATACATACAAACTTAGTGAAATTCTTTCTTCTCTTTTTCAGCTTCCCTTTGGGAAAAATCATCATGTTACAACAAGTTGCTTTTTATTAAATTATTCCCAACTCTGTTACTTGCCATCAGTTTATTTCTACCACTTCTCAGCTCACCTTGTTAGCCTGGATAAGGTGGAAATTCTTGCCATGAACACGGAAACCATGCTCAAAATGTCTGCGCTCATCCTCGCTCCAAGCACTCAGTCCACCTAGGTGAAACACAGGAAAGCAGAAAAGAAGGTAGAAGAAAACATCAATTATAGCATTTGTATTTGTAAATATAAGTCAACCAGCAGGTTGTTCTGCTTATGTCTTACAGATACAAACAGTGCAACATTTGTCTGTTCTAGATTTAACACTACTTTATTAATTTTATTACATTTATTTATTTCTGCGAAGTTATCATGCCCCCCTCACCTTGTACAACTTTCACATTAAAATGCAACCTTCGAAGAGCTTCCTCTGAGTTAAATCCACACTTGACCAACTCATAGAGTGCCTAAAACAAATAAAACCTTTTATAAAGAGGCTGAAGGAATTGTGATTGTATTGGAGAAGAGGTGAGAGCCTCAAAAACTGAAATAGTCTAACCCAGCCAACCAGAAGTAAAAATAGAGAAAACAAGGAATGTAAAGCAAATAAAAGTTGAAAACAACATACCATTTGGGTAATCAAAGTATAGCACTTCTTCACTGTTGACCATTTACCTGCTCATTATCTGCATCACGAACATATGCGCCTCCTGCTCTGTGCTGAAGCTCAGAGACACGAATCAGGTATTCCTCCACCTCTTGTTCAGGGAGGACATTAGGATCCCATAACAGCTGGTCCTTTTCATCAAAATCTATAAATAACATGCAAGAAAATATACTGACTATTGATCTCTACAAAGGACGTAACACTGGAATAATTGTGTATTACAAGACTGCAGGTTGAGGACACAATTTGAGATAGAATGAGAGAACTCAGATTTTGCCAAATGGATATGAAATGCTCAGAACTTATATTTGGACTCAAGAGAATGTACACTGCTCAAAAAAATAAAAGGAACACAAAAGACATCCTAAATCTGAATAAATTAAATATTCTTATTAAATATTTCATTCTTTACATATTTGAATGTGCTTACAACAAAATAACACAAAAATTATCAATTGAAATCAAATTTATCAACCCATGCAGGTCTGGATTTGGAGTCACGCTCAAAATTAAAGTGGAAAAAAACACTACAGGCTGATCCAACTTTGATGTAATGTCCTTGAAACAAGTCAAAATGAGGCTCAGTAGTGTGTGTGGCCTCCACGTGTCTGTATGACCTCCCTACAACACCTAGGTATTCTCCTGATGAGGTGGTGGATGGTCTCCTGAGGGATCTCCTCCCAGACCTGGACTAAAGCATCCACCAACTCCTGGACAGGCTGTGGGGTTGTTTTATCTGGAAATTGGGGTTGTTTTCTCTGGAAAAGAGGCGCTTGCGAGGGGACATGATTACTCTGTACATGTACATTAGAGGGGAATATAGGCAGATAGGGGATGTTCTTTTTTCCCATTAAAAAGATCAAGGCACCAGAGGTCACCCCTTTAGATTAGAGGAACTGAGCTTCCATTTGAAGCAGTGTAGGTGGTTTTTCACGGTGAGGGCAGTGAGGTTGGCCCTGGGGCCAAACGATCGGATTATGTGGGCGGCAATGGGGCAGTCGGATCGGGGACCGCATCAACGAGCCGATGCGGTCCCCGATCCGACCGGATTTTCTAACCTGGCCGATCGAGATCTGGCCAATTTCAGGCCAGATATCGGTCGGCCAGGCCGCTCTGCTCTCCCCATACACGGGCCGATTAGCTGCCGAATCGGTCCAAGGGACCGATATCGGCAGCTATAGTCGGCCCGTGTATGGGGACCTTTAGATAAATCCTTAAGACTGCAAGATTCTTTTTAATTTTAATTTTGTCAGAGAGTGTGAGTGTGTATCATTAGAGTGAAAATGAATGCCTACATATTATGATCGTACTACAATACATAGAGCACCAAGCTCCCTCCATATACTGTATATTACCTGCTTGAAACGGTGTACTGATTATTATTCCAATATGCAGTCGTATGAAAACGTTTGGGAACCCCTTTCAGCCTGCATAATAATTTACTCCACTTTCAACAAAAAAAGATAACAGTGATATGTCTCTCATTTGCCAGGAACATCTGAGTACTGGGGTGTTTTCTGAACAAAGATTTTTAGTGAAGCAGTATTTACTGTAGTTGTATGAAATGAAATCAAATGTTGAAAACTGGCTGTGCAAAAATGTGGGTATCCTTGTAATTTTGCTCATTTGAATGCATGTAACTACTCAATACTGATTACTGGCAACACCAAATTGGTTGGTTTAGGTTGTAAAGCCTTGAACTTCATAGGCAGGTGTGTCCAATAATGAGAAAAGGTATTTAAGGAGGCCAATTGCAAGTTGTGCTTCTATTTGACTCTCATCTGTAGAGTGACAACATGGGATACTCAAAGCAACTCTCATAATTTTTAGGCTGATGGCAGACGAGGAGGATGAATGGAATACGCTCGGGTGCAGGCACATGTAGCCGAAATATGCATAAAAACTCGAGACTCCGGCTACATGTGCCTGAACCCGAGCGTATTCTATTCATTCGGGTGCAGGCACACGTAGGAGGAATAGGGCGGTATTTTCAGCAAGCGCTTTTCCGCTTGCTGAAAATATCCGCCCTATGCCTCGTCTGCCATCAGCCTTAACTGTGTTATGCAGGGGTTAGATATTCCATCAAGACAATGACCCCAAACACAGTTGGAAATCTACAACGGCATTTATGCAGAGGGAGAAGTACAATATTCTAGAATGGTCGTCACAGTTCCCTGATTTGAATATCATCGAAAATCTATGGGATGATTTGAAGCAGGCTCTCCATGCTCGGCAGCCATCAAATTTAACTGAACTGGAGAGATTTTGTATGAAAGAATGGTTAAAAAATACCACTATCCAGAATCTAGACACTCATCAAAGGCTACAGGAGGCATTTTGGGGCTGTTACATTTGCAAAAGGAGGCTCAACTAAGTATTGATGTAATATCTCTCTTGGGGTGCCTAAATTTATGCACCTGTCTAATTGTATGATGCATATTGCATGTTTTCTGTTAATTCAATAAATTTTATGTCACTGCTGAAATACTACTGTTTCTATAAGGCATGTTATATATTAAAAGGAAGTTGCTACTTTAAAAGCTTAGCTAATGAACAAAACTTCAAGGAATTAAGAGGGGTTGCCAAACTTTTTCATACGACTGTATCATGCAGAGGGCTGCAAAATGATGAAGAATGTCTAATAATGACAATACCTTATTACTTAATGTCAAAAATTAAGATCTGTTTAGTGCTGTACTCAAGATGTACACACTTCAAAGCATTATAGAATATCTAATCCACTAACACACTAATAAATAGTAGAGTCCCTCACCTCTCTCAGCAGGTGGAATATAACGCAGATTTGGAAGCTGGGCCCGACAGCTGTGCAATGTCTCCTGAAACAAAAAACATACTGCCATTGACTTATTTAAAAAACTAAGGCTTCTGACACACAGGGCATCTGACCATTGCAGTGCTCACATGGAGAATCGCTTTGGCCTTCCGGCAGTCACTTCCCATTCATATAAATAGGAATGTGCCATCAAAAACTTTGGGGCTCTGTACAAGTTATATGTCTGTCTCCCACCCCCATGAACAAAAGCATGTAGTACAAAGATGTTTGGCCACCCCTCTTGTGTGAACAACACAAAAGTTCCACTAAAAAGTAGGCAGGTTTTGCTAGGAAGAAAGGTCAAATTTGATGAATAGATCATTAATAGACAATTACTGAAGATTACAGGGAAGTATTTAAAAGAAAAATGAACACAGAATGTGATTAACTGATATGTCAAGAGACCAGCAGCATAAATGTTTAGTACCAGCATAGAATTTTTAGACATCGTAGTTAATAACTTACTTCTTCAACCCTAGATGATTCCAGTGTCCAATCCTCTTGAGCTACAAGAATAAAAGAAAACAAAATGAAAACTAGTATTGAATACTCCACAATCGATTTAACTGAATAGTAAGGGCGAAGCCACATGGAGCTACTTAGTGGCAGCTACTTGTCACAACTACTAAACGCCAGAAAATACCCTGCCATAGACAATACTGAGAATTGTCTCTGCTAAAACACATGCAGAGACAATTATCAGCAAATGATCAGCATTGTCTATTTTTGTAGAAATGAGAAGTATCTGCTACTAGTGTCTAAATGTACTCAGCCCTAATATGATCATTCACATTTAAGCTAAATCAACACATTATTTCATTTTAAGATGTCCACAGTCACATTACATAGTCCTATAAAACCAAAAACAAACTATGGATTTCACCAAATCCGAATCCTGCAAAATGTGCTAGGATACAGCCAAATCCCAAACCAAATCCTGCATCTAGTGCATCCCTAAATTAAAACCAGCTTTAAAACCCATGCTAAACAGCACCATTTAACGGGTCTGAATATTACAGATACACACTGCAAACTGCTTTTCAACTGACTTTCCCTTTTCTCAAAGCACCAAAAGGAATACACCCTTTGCCTGCAAGGGTGCTGTACATTTGCAAGAATGTTTTTTTTATTACAGAGAAAAAGGAAATCATTTTGTAAAGAATTGAAAATTATTTGATTAAATGGGACTCTATAGGAGATGGCTCCCATAATTTGGAGCTTTCAGGATAACAGGTTACTGGATACTGACATTTACTGTCCACAGGGTAGTAATTTTTTACATATTTAAGGACCAGTAACACCAGAAAATATGCAATAGAATAAAAAATCTCTCTCATTGAAAATAGGACATTTTTAAAGAAATAATTTGTAGGTGCTCAATCAACAGATACAAACACATGTAAAAAAATATACTTTCAGCTAGCGTATTTCACTATGGTTTTACTGTTCCTTTAGGGCCGTGACAGACGGGGGATTAGTCGCCCACGAAAAATCTCCCTTGTCGCGAGCGACTAATCTCCCCGATATGCCATCCCACCGGCTAGAATGTAAATCGCCGGTGGGATGGCATACGCGGCACGGAGATTTGCTGAAATCGGCAAAGTTGCCTTGAGAGGAAACTTCATTGATTTCGGCGCTGCGTATGCCATCCCACCGGCGATTTACATTTTAGCCAGTGGGATGGCATTTCGGGGAAATTAGTCGCCCGCGACAAGGGAGATTTGTCGTGCGCCGACTAATCTTCCCGTGTGCCACAGCCCTTGAGAGCGGATTGCTCAATAACGCAATCTACAGTTAGTAGGCATTGACTGCTTCTAGTATTTGACCCTACAGCCTGAGGTTAATTACATTAAATCCAACAAAAAAGCATTGCAGCACTTAAAGGTTATTGGATGAGACAAGTAAGATAAGGGTTTATTAGCTTGTAGGTGCCTAAGGAATAGATTTTATTGTACACTTTTACAGTGTAATTAGCACTCATATTGCTTGCAATCACCCTGGATTGCTGCAATACCTTTCTCATGGATCTAATTACATACAATTCCACCAGAGCGCCTTTAGGAAAATAGCAATCTTTCAATATTGTCAAGCTTTCACTTAAGACAATTAAGGTGAACCAAATAAATTGTACATCATAAAATTCAGTTTACTATTAACCACTGAAACAAAACAACAAATGTACAAAATATAGCTAGGTTTACAAAAAACTTGTGCATTTATGCATCTGCTAAAGACTCCATAGCAACGTTTAGTGTACAGTTGCCAGTAAGGGCTCATTTACAACACACCACACAGTGTGCAAACTGCATTTTAAAAACTGCTTAGTGCATTGTGTACAAAGCCACAGGCCTCAGCGCTCCAATTCACAAGTGCTCTGTACGCACATAGGGGTGCGGTCTTGCACCCCTGAATTTCATAAATGACCCCTGCATCTCCCCCAAAACTATGTAAGAATGAAAGTTCACGTAAATTTGCTTAAAGGACATGAAAAGTCTATTTTACTGGGGGGTGCAGAATATTAGGCACCCCCCAGTGAAATAGACTGCTAAGCATTTCCGTGGGCTGTTGGGCACTAGCCCATGGAAAAGCTACCTAAGCATTGTAGTAGCATCTCTATACCTTCAGTCTTCTATTCCTTGGCGCTTGGCCTTCTGCACATGCGCAGTAGAATAGATCTGCTGGGTTTATATTACTGCACATGCATGAACAGGAATTCTCATAATGGATGCCTGGGACACCAGTAGAAGGGTAAGTAAAATACCAGCACAGTGTTTATGGAGGGTTTTCAACAGACTTATGCAGTTCTCTCCCAACAAGAGCACCAGCCTGGTGAAAAAACTTAGTGACCTATTTAACTGGGGGGGGGGAGGGGGTGCCTAATATTTTGGAACTACCCAGTAAAATACACTTTACATGTCCTTTAACTCCTCAATCCTGACCAATAAATAAGTTAAAGAGGATACAGACCTAAAAACCTGGCTCTAACATTTTAAACAATGTTGCAAAACTCAGCTTGCCTCAAAGACAGGTATATTCACTAGCCTGCTTCTATTACATTATTTAAAGTCAAGCCACCCTGGCAGTAAATAGCAAAGGGATAGTGATGTGTGGGTCAGGAAAAACTCAACCCACACCTGACTCACCTCTGACCCTAACCTGCAAAATATTACCATAGTAGGAATCGCATCCAACCCATACCTGCGTCTCTCCCCTCTATATGATACTTCTGCATGCACCTTAGGTTCCAAGGCAGGGAAACTTCAGGAGCAGGGCAACAGCCCCAAACTAACCCACACCGAACCCAAACCCACAATGGTCTCTCAAATTTCGACCTAAGGGTAAACCCACACAACTCTACAAGGGGCAGACAGTTGCTCCTCATAATGACAATTACATTCACAAATACCTTTGAAAATCAATACTCAACATTTAATGGAAAATTTGGCAAAATATAATTTTTGGCCTGACATCCCCTTTAAAATATAAAAAACATCCATAAAAAAAGTAAACATTCTACCAGAAGACCAGGGTGAGAGATTAAGTGAGTCCCTGGGAGGCAAAGAGGGGGACATCGGTTCATCTTCAAGGGGCACATCATCTACTGGTTCCTGCAAGTAAACAATAATAATTCATTTGTCTAGACCATCTCAGGCATGGGGTAATACAAGTCATAGTTATGAAGAATGATGCATTACTAATTAGTAGAGAAGTGCCCTTTGTATAGGCTAGTAAATTGTACCAGTTCCTGGCTACTGTGGTGCAGCTCAGAATCAGATCCTTTGATGTCACCCTCTTGGTCAGAAAGGGGATCAGAAGCTTCATAACCATAGAAGTCCAGTAACTCCTGGAATGCCAGATCATCCACCTAAAACCCAAGTAAACTGATTAATTCCAGTACTGTACAGACACCATGCTACATTAAAGGTGGCCACACACGTGGTGAAGGAAGGTAGATTTTGCTCAGGCACCTTCAATGGCGCCCAATCAAAATCTTTTAACCCGTCCGATCAGCGAGTCGACCAATATCCGCAGCCTTCTGTGATAATGATCGCCTCGCCGAGTCGCCATACACGCAACAAATATCGTACGACATCATTAGTGCGTGTATGGCCAGCTTAAGGTATCCACTGTCTCTATTCCCTATCTCCTACCTGTGTGCCTCCATTACCCCAGGATGACTCCTGCTTCTCCAGGATCCCTGCTATCTTTAACTCCTTGCTGGCTGTGACCAGTTGTTGATCCTCTCAGGACGCGGGCGGAGGGTTGCGCAGTGCTGCAAACAGGCACCAGGTGTCTCCAGTGCTACACAACCGCTTGACAGGTAAGGCAGGTTCCTAAAAGTAGCAGGAGGGTTTCTTGTTAAGCCAAAGAATACAGCTACAATTGTTCAGTATTACAGGTATGTCACCCTGCTAAAGCCTAGGATATCTGTGAATTCCTGGGGTGTTCGTGGGGTGTAGGTTATGAACCCAGTTGAAAGGTACAGGTTATACATATATTCGCTTTCCTAGACCCAAAAGACTTTGCCTCCCTTCTAAGCTTACTAACTTATCAACTCTATAGAATATCGCATTTATTAGCCCTTTACCTTTGAGGTCAGTTGAGACCTAAGTAAGTAATGGTGTATTGTGTTTGTATGTTCGCTTGTCAAGATAGTCTAAGTTAATATGGAGGTGGCGTCATTATGTGCTGAACAATTTATGCATAGCGATACACACTGGCTTTATTGCTTAGTGCCTGTCTCTTTCCTTTAATGACCGTGACGAGCCATTAGCACTCAGAATTACCCACTTGTATAAAACAGATACTGACAACCTCCGACCCAATAGGGTGCCCGAGCGAAACAATAAGTCAGCCCCGCTTCTCCACAACCACGGTACCGGTTACCTCCAAAAGCAGAGCATCAGACTAGGAGGAGCAGCGTTGCCCGGATGTGAGAGAGAGCGCTGGTTGGCTGCTGAAATGAATGAGGGGGTGTGGCCCAGGTAAGGAAGTCACGCGAGGCGCTGGGGAGGGAGAGTGGAAGAA
Source organism: Xenopus tropicalis (assembly GCF_000004195.4). NCBI lineage: Eukaryota > Metazoa > Chordata > Amphibia > Anura > Pipidae > Xenopus > Xenopus tropicalis. The sequence continues at coordinate 105,357,627 of NC_030677.2, forward strand.
CTCGGTAATGGGCACAGGAGAACGTATAGTTACATTTATGGCACTGGCGTTGTTAGTTACGGGGCACATGCCCCGGCTTCAATAGTTATGTTCAACAGTATCAGGGCAGTCGGAAAAGCGCTCTTTAATCTAGAAGTACCATCTCCGAAAACGTGTTGTTTGCAGTTTCTTGATATTATTACTTCAAGGTATTGCTGGTGACGTACTTAATTGTTACTTACTCAACGCGTAAGACCCGGCGCGGAGGAGCCTGTGCAGCAATTGGGTAACCTGAAGGTAGAACTGCGCCTATCCAATCGCTGTGAGCCTATTGCGCGCAAGAAAGCAACAAGAGTAGTACCTGCAGCCGTGCCCGCAAAACTAAGTGCTTGTGGCGTGTTTGGGAAACGTAGTGCTCTCCGCCAATGCGCTAGCGATATGTATCAAACAGGTACCTTTGTACTCAGGTGTCTCAGGTGGGGTAGGTCTTGTTTAAGGGTCAGTAACTTGGAGAGGTTTGTTATCAAGGAGCAATATTTAAAAGAGGAATGATGAATTTACTCTGTGGTGACTTTGGCCCTCAAATTACAGTAAACCTATATATATATATATATATTTAGAAGAGGAAGGATGGATTAACCATTGTGACTTTGTCCCTCTATTTACAGTAAACTAATTTATATATTTAGAAGAGGAAGGATGGTTTAACTGTTGTGACTGTCCCTCAAATTACAGTAAACTAATATATACCTTTTAATACAAAATAAATAAGATATACTAGTTATACTATTGGTTTAATTATATGTAGAGAGAAAACTAAACCAATAGTTACAGTCAGAGTGGGATGGCAGGGGCCCAACAGAAAACCCTGGACAATCGGCCCACTCTCAAAACTTTAATTCCTCCTCTCCTCCCTCAAACTATTTATTATCCTATTCTCCTTTCTCTACATACTCTATTCTTCCATCTATTAATCTTCCATGGTCCCATACAGAAATAGGGAATGACCATGAAATAGACTAAATAATTAGAAGCAAGAGCGTCCACCTGGAGTTTTCCTGGTATACTGGTGGGCCAGCCCGACACTGAATAGTTAAACCTTATAGCTTATTCATTTTGTATTAAAGGTTAGTAACCTTCAAGGGGCACCCATTATACTGTTTCCATTATGCTGGTTTGCCATTTAAGTTCCAGTAGGGCTGCAAGTTCCACTTTTGCACAGTAGATAAACACAGGTCTGCCAACTCTCCTATCAGGAGCCACCCTTTAAAAATACCAAGCCAAGGTGGAGCAAGGTGTGTGGTCAGGGTGTGGCATGCCATGGGCCTAGACTAAATCCTGGAGATTGGTCCAGGGAACAGTGTCCAAAGAAAGACCCCCACCCTTAAAGGAGAAGGAAAGGCTAATAAAGAGTTGCTCTCAAGCAGGCATACCTTCAGTTGTCTCAATAGTGCCCTTAAGTCTCCCCATATTTCTCCCATTCAGATGATCAGAAGCCTCAGAGGAAAAAAAAACACTGAGCTCTGTAAAGAAAGTTCCCATAATGCCTTGCTTCTGCACCAAGACCGGTGTACATGCTCAGTTAGTAAGACTGTGAGGAAGCTTCCTGCTGATTGGCTCAGACCACACATTCCTAAGGGGGGAGGGAGTTCTTAGCATTCTTAAGGGAGGGGGGAGCAGGAGAGAGCTGTGTGTCTCTGGCACAGGAAAACAAAGAGACAACAAATCCTGTTTGTTTTGGCAGAGAAGTCAGTGCAGTGTTTCTGTGAGTGCTTATGGCTGTATTTACATAGACCTTTCTGATAAAGCTTACTTAGTTTTTACCTTTTTTTCTCCTTTAAAGGACAAGGAAAGGACAAGGAAAGGCAAAAATGTTAGGCACCTCCAAGTGACTTTAATCGCTTACCTTGTACCCCGGGCTGGTGCTCCTGTTAGGAGAAAACAGCACCAGCCCGGGGTACCTGTAGCGAGCGCTTCCTCCTTCCTACTCGTGCTGCTGCTGAATGTCTGGGTCAGGCGAATGCGCAGTAGAGTAAAAAGCCGACTTCTCTGTTAAAATTCGGCTTTTCACTCTACTGCGCATGCGCGCCTAGCGAACAAGGAAGGAGGAAGCGCTGCAGCTACCCCGGGCTGGTGCTGTTCTCTCTGAACAGGGGCACCAGCCTGGGGTAAAAGGTATGCTATTGAAGTCACTTGGGGGTGCCTAACATTTTGGCACCCCCAAGTGACTTTGACTTTCCTTCTCCTTTAATCGCTAGATAGCAAAGTGATGAAAGGGGCAAAACTGGCAATGCCCAGCGGTCACTACCAGAAAGGTTAATATAACTCTGATAACTGTATGTCACAAGTGTTGCACTGCCTATTTGAGCATTTTTAGGCCAAAATCCACTTGTGACCAGTGGTGACATCAAAGGGTGATTGGTAATGCCAAAAATAAAATGTACTTGACAGACAGAACAACAACTGCAATAAATGCCAAGTGGATACAAGAAAAGGAGAAAGGTTTTAAAGAATAAGTAAACCTTTTTTTAAATCTCTAAAATTACTCTGTACAGCCCCCAGAATAACATACCTTTCACCCTGCATGCAGACTTATTTTGTTTCTTTATTACAAGCAGCTGGAAAGTTCTTTTAGATAGTTCCTTGTTTAGCATAAACTCCACCCCCTGCTTTCTGAGCACTCCTCTCTCGACTATGATGACTTTAAAGAGATTGGAGCAGAGGCAATGATTATGCCCTGTAGGTTTCATAGAGAGGTCTGCTCAGAAAGCAAAGGGGGGGCAAAGCTTCAGAGGAGACAAGAAAGTAATGTTATTCTGGGGGCTGCTTAGAGGATTTTAAAATAAAAGTTTACTTATCATTTAAAGTAGAAGGAAAGACTAAGTCACTTGTTGGTGCCAAAATGTTAGGCATCCCATGTGACTTTAATCGTTTACCTTGTACGCTGGGCTGGAGCCCCTGTTAAGAGAGAACCTCACCAGCCCGGGATAGCAGCGAGCGTTTTCTCTTCCTTGTTTGCGCCTTTCCACATGCGCAGTAGAGTGAAAAGCTAACTTTAACAACAAAGTCGGCTTTTCACTCTAATGCGCAGGGCCCAGGGATTTTGCCGGCAGAAGCCATACAGAAGGAAGCGCTCGCTGCAGCTACCCCGGGCTGGTATGGTTTTCTCCTAACAAGGGCACAAGCCTGGGGTACAAGGTAAGTGATTAAAGTCATCGGGGGGTGCCTAATATTTTGGCACCCCGAAGTGACTTAGCCTTTCCTTCTCCTTTAATGAAAATAACATATGAATGCGTGTGATATAGGATCAGTCAGTGCATCCCACAATCCTATAATACACACATTTGCATAATGATAAAGGCGGTCATTTGCTCATTATGAGCATGTGCCCCAAGATAATCTCTTGCACTGTAAGTTTCCTCCTGGTGTAGAGGGAAGAGCATTTGCTTCTTCACTTGGGGGGAAACAATTTTTAGATGATTGGTGCCCTTAAACCCTTTACTGTCAGTTTTTTTTACTTTTTCTGCTGTTTCACTTTATAATCAATATAAAATTCTATATTATTTCTAAAATAAAGCTATTCTTCACTTCGCCCATTCGCAATTCTGCCTTTCTACATGCAGGTTTTATTGACAGTTAACTCTAGTAAATCATTCTACCATGCTGCATTTGCATAATTATTTATTGAAGCTGTCTTTCACAAAATTGACACAGCCTGCAGGTAAAAAAAACAGACTGCTGAGAGCAGCTTTTGAAGTAACTTAATTATTTCAGAAAGAGTATATTTTTAATTTATTATATATAGAACATTTCTTTTTACATGAGATAATGAGCTTATTTTGTTTTTTTATTTTAATGACAGTTTCCTTTTTACTACAGTTTGATGTTTTAAAATTAGAGGTTATTCTTCCTTGACTAGCTGGGAATTGTGATGATCTTGTGCAGATTATCTCCAACATGCTGTGAACAGCTGTAACGAACAACAGAAAATTGTTACAATATCTAGTGTGGCAAATGACCCTGATTTATGTTGCCAAGATCTCTGATGTCATGAAGGGGGCGGGGTGGAATAGGTGCATGCCTACCAATACAGGCTGCCGGATGTCTGGTGCATTGTAAAGTTGTATTGTGGTGCATTGTAAACCCACCTGTTACCCATAAAGAATGTGACTCCTGAGCAACTCCTTAAACAACAAATAAAAAACTATATAACCAGAACATATAAAACAATTAATAATCTTCCACTGGTCATTTTTTTGGAGAACAGTTTATAATACTGACCTTAAAAGGATAGGGCTATCTATCTGAAAGAGAGTTTGGGGTTTGGCACACCTGGGTATGATATGTGCATAATGGGGGCCTTATCTTTAAATGCAAATGCTACAATAGCAAAATGTACACCTCAAAGGGGGAAATCCCTTTGAAAAATTAGTTTTTTTTTTTTCAAAACAATGGGGTTTCCTCACCTTTTTGACCATTGTGTCTGCTTTAAAGGAGACATATTGGATAAATGGGAAAACCCCTAACCCTGTAGGCAATTATGAATAATATACGGTGCTGGTTTCACTTTGGGCTAAAAATTAACCCTATCTGTAAAAATTGCCCCTTTATTGGAGCTCCCTATAGATCCTATCACTTCTCTGTCGTCGGAGTTTGAATGGGGTGGGCGTGTCCTAACGGCCCCTGCCGGAAGCACAGTAGGAGGGGGAGAGCCAATCACAGCCCTGCAGTCGCAGAAGCACAGACAGGCTTCAGTTCCCTATCAGGTCAGCCTAGCTGCTGATTGGTTCCTATCCTACAGTGCAGTGTTACTGAAGGCCGCCGGCTCCCCAGCTCATCCAGAGAATTCAGCCAGCAGGAAGTGGAACAGATGGGCGGGGCTAGTGGGGTTTTTGGCGAATTTCTCAATAAATCAGTCCGAAACACAACTTTTTTAGCACAATCCTTCTATATCAAGAGAAATATAATTCCATGGTACATTGTTAATTTTTATAGGATATGTCTCCTTTAAACAATATGCTAATTTGCATTGTGAACACTGGTGGTATGTATATGCAATTGTTTGTAATGTAGATTTATTGTATACATTTTTGTTTTTGTATATACCATGGTGTGTTAAAATTGCTGAGATCTGCATTGGGCTATTGTAGAAGTTGTATTTTGTCCCATTTTGGTCATAACTGACCTAAGGAAAACAGTATGTACCTTTGCACTAATACTAAAATATGAAAATATGTATATGTTTCTAATATAGAATATGAAAAAAGTAATTTTCTGTTTGAGTGCTCTCCTAACTTCAAATTTGTCAAGTTGGGCTTATATTTAATAACTTGATCCACCCCTAAAAATGAGCTGCACTTCCATTGAACAATCCAGTCAACTGGCTTGAAGCCCCATTATTGACCATACTACATTAAAGAGATACTGACACCAGAAATTAAACCATTTTTACATCTGTCATAACATTGTCTTTGCATGCTATTTATAATTTTGCCATAAAAGTATTTGTCCAAGCTTTTACATTCCCTATCTGATCCCCCATGTTCCTCTATGAGGGGGCGGCCATATTTGTCCAGCAGGAGGCCGTTAGCATTAGAAGCTATAACTGACAGGCTGAGAAGGGACAGTCAGGCTGGCAAAACAGTCAGGTTTTGGGATTTCAAGTAACAATTACTTACAAAAGCAGCCCTATCAGTAAAAAATAATCAACATGACCTATAGGCAACTTTTTATGTAGATTTATATTTTAAAAAGTTGTTTTTTCGTGTCAGTATCGCTTTAATATGCAGCCAATCAATCTGTGGGATGACTAGTCAGATATTGCTACAACTTTCATACATTCATCTTGAACTGACAGTAAAGGTTTAAAACAAAATATAAAAATATGAAACTATATTAAAGGAATACCGTCACAGGAAACATTTTTTTTTTTCAGAACACATTAGAGCTTCTCCAGCAGAATCCTGCTGTTAAATCTGTTTTTCCAAAAACACAGATTTTTTTATGTTTAATTTTGAGATTTCATATGGCCATATTCTTCATTTTCCAGGGTACAGCCATGTGACCTGTGCTCTGATAAACTTCAGTCACACTTTACTGCTGTGCTGCTCCCAGCAGCTGATCTGCAGAACAATAGGAAGGTAGCAAGATAGCAGCTCCCAATCAGTACAGCACTCAATAGTAAAAAATCAAAGTCCTGCTTTTGACTCCACCAGTTACATTGGAGTATGGGAAACAATAGGTTATTTGAAAGCAGTTCTAATGTGTAGCGCTGGGGCTTTCTGAAAACTCAGAATCAGAAACAATGTAGTTAGTTCTAGAATGCATTTTTTAATGGCAGAGTGAATTATTTGCTATATTACCTGTAATTTAGAAATAAAAAGTACACCATAAAATTTATGACAGAATCCATTTAATCTTACACAGTAAAACTATTAATCTTATACAGTACTGACAACATACTACAGCCTAAAGATCTACATTTCAAATTCTTTGCAAAAATCTAAGCCTCTTCATGACTTTATTCTCCCTACACATGAACACATCATCTATCCTGGCAATCATTGATTGCAGACTCCATGTTGCATAGAACAAATTTCCCTTTGGGTCAGTAGATCCAACTAATACAGGACCCCTGGCTATACTGCAGAACATACAGAGCATGCACCAAGGCAAGTCGATCGTTATCCTCACTATACATCCCAAAAACACTTCATCTGGTGAGTTTGTGCAATGTAATTTGCAAATACCTTCTTACCTTGTTATTGCTGAAGTTTTTTTTACAGTGAACACAGCAGTAGTTTTATTTCCTGTGCAAGTGAGGACATATTACATTTTCTCAAAAAATTCAGATTGGTATTTCGCTTGAGTTAAACATTCACCATTTATCCAAGTATCAAATACACTACAAAAAGTAGCAAGTTCTGCAACAGTGCTATAAATGGTTAACCTGCAAGTGCACCTTTCACTTCACTTTATTATCACAAAACCTCTGAGTCAAGGTAGTAGATGATGCTTTTAATGGATGTAGTTAAAGGTTTTGAAGAATTTACATCTTTTTTGAACGCTGTCTGCGGGCTGGAGGAGTGCAGAGCTCCTGGATACGGGGTGAAGCCTCTGCGTGTTTGGCAGCAGGTGAGATTTTATATGGGTCATACACATCAGAGATTATCCTACGAGGGCTGGGTTTAGCAAGCTGGCAAACTCGATCTGTTGCCTGTGTGTGAAGGGCAGATGACGGTACTGGTCTTACAACAGGTAAATCATGCTGGTACTCAGGATGCTCTATCTTATGAACTAGGAAAGAAAAAGTCATGGTTAGCTTTTAGGCAAATAGGCAATGCGGCATGTCCAGCAATTGTATTCTGTACCACCCTACCGTCAGATATTATGTCAAATAGAAAAGCAACCATAAGATAAAGAAATAGCTTCTACACCTTGCTTCAGAGGTTTGAGCTCTCTGTTCTTGTGTCTTTTGGTTGGTTGAGACAGGCAGCCCAGAGGAGTGCATGCTCACCAAGCAACACTCTATTTCCAACTATATTTCCAGAGATAGAAATTCACAGAGAAGGTATGTCACACATACAGAGAAATGTCACACATTTTTTCACTGGCTTAAAGAAAGGGTCTTGGATCTAAGATAGAAAGTGTTACCATATAAGGAAGAATTAAGAAAATCACGTATCTGCGTTACCTTGGCAAGATCGCCAAGTGAGCGGATCTTCACCCGATATCCTCACCTACGGGTGGGCGATATCGATGTTGCCTCCTCTCTGGGAGGCCGGATGACAGAATAACAAACTGCCGGGAGAGCGCCTCCCTTTTCCCAATATTAGCAGTAGGTACAGTTTTAGTGACCAAGCTTATTAGAGATTACTTAACAATATAGGGTGGGACTCCCAGTGCTATCTCTATAAAACAATTTGACTATATCACTGTCCTGCACAGCTGGTTTGCATTGGCATTCGCCCTGGAAGTACTTTATCAAGTGGGCTTTATACAGGAGCCTTCTTTTGTAAGAGATTAAGCCATGTGTATGGTTTCCTTAGTTCATCTGTTAATAAATCCGTCTCGGGAAAGGGACAGGTTCGGGAAAGAATAAGGAAGTGGTTTAATTTATTCAAGGGTGCAAGTGCTAAAAGTGCATTCCCTTTATTGCTCGATTAAGAAGCACTTGAACCCAGGAAAAGCTAAATTTTGCTCCTTGTGCCTTATTCCGCATTTTGGGCACTGTGTCCTGCAATGTAAACAACTGAACATGGCTGTCCAGGTGACAGATCCTTATATAGCTGTGAACTATAATAATAATGCATAATAAAAAACTGAAGAGGGACAGCTGATATAGCTATGAACGACCTACCTCCTAGGAAACAGGATGACAAAAAACTGAAGAGGAACTGCTAATGCATCCCTATAGTATCTGTGCTGTTAAGGGACGCTTCAAGAAAAACAATTCTTGAATCTGCTGGCAGAACATGATTTTTGTTCACTGAAATCAATTTATGAATGATTAAGGCCACCCTTCTTAGTTCAAAAGATGTGGTAGAGAAATTGAATGTCAGAACCTTTGTCTGGTTATTTTTTTCTGCTCAGAAAAATATAGATTTTTTTTTTTAATTCCAAGAAATTTTATCTCTAGGGATATAAGAACAATACTTATCTGTGAAGGTAAAGTTTACTTGTCAAATGCAATGGAATATGTCTTGTGTGTGAAAGGCAAAACCGGGGCACATGCAATTGTGATAACACTTGCATAATGTACCATATACCTGTATAAGTGAAAATTAGGATGTAATATGATGTAACAACGTTCTTAAAAATATGCCTTATTTATAAGTAGGGTTATAGTAATACTGACACAGTTTTCCACACATAAGTTAACCATTAAGTATTGTTGTTAGCCTTAGGATGGTAATTTGCTTTGTTATAATTGCTAAATGTTAGGTGCTGTAGCAGCCTGAACATCCACTGCAGCGTACAAAAAGTCAGGTTGCTTCTAGTTGTTGACTGTGGGATTGCGGCAGCCCAAGAACAGTAATACCATGTTACTAATATCACTTTAACTGTTTATTTTCTTTTGGGAAATGCAGTAATAGGCATTTTGGGCCCTTCTGGAACCAGTTTTGTAGAACTGTAGGCCACACTTAATAGAACAAAGTGCTAGCAAAACTGCTGCACATTGGTGCAAGATTATTGTTTTAGTATGAGATTTGGTAAGTAACATAAGCTTATTTCCTATGCCTAATGTGATATGATTCAATCAAGCCACATCTCTGACACCTGTACTAACACTGTCTTTTGGTGCTGTATTAGCCTGCTGCATCCATACAATAACCCACGTCAAGAGACACTGAGATCATAAAAGGATGCTCTGTGGGCAGATTGGGGGTACTGTATAGCACTGGGTGCAATTTGATTTCTTGTTACTTAAAAATAAAGCCATAACAGTAGCTAGTATTCAGTACAGAATGAACCTTCGCCTCCAGATTTTTTTGTTTAATAAAGGACAGGTAAAAGTCAAATAAAATGACGGTGCATGTTCAGCTTATTGTTGTGGAAAGGCATTTTGGAGAGATTAGTCGCATGTGGTAGCAGATATCTATCGAGGATGACTAAATCTCTCTATGGGACATCAGCCTAAAAGTATTTGTGCAATGCTTTTACATTACCTATCAGATCCCCCATGTTCCTCTATGAGGGGGCTGCCATATTTGCGCATTAGTAATCCATTAGCATTAGAAGCTTTAACTAACAGGTTGAGAAGGGACACTCAGGTTGGCAAAACAGCGAGGTTTAGGAACTTCAAGTAACAATTACTTATAAAAGCAGACCTATCAGTGAAAAATTATCAACATGATCTATAGGTAACTTTTAATGTAGATTAATATTTTGAAGAGTAGTTTTCTGGTGTCACTTTAAAGGGGACCAGTCACCCTAAGAAATAATTCCAAATTATTTTTATTGTGTTTGTCAAGCAAGATAAATTTCACTTGCACAATAAAAACTAGAAAGGGACATTTGAAAACAAACTTAATGTTGGTTTGAAAAACATGAAGTCACTGAATGAAATCTGATCTATTGTTGGCTCCACCCCCTTTTTCTAACCTTGGACCTTAGTTATATAGTAAAAACCACTGTTCAAAGTTTGTGGACCCTGGTTTTAATAGCAGCAATTTAAATTTCCCCACTGAAAGTCAACGAGTGACATCTGATTGGCGGTTGGTGGCTCTGCCCACTTAGTCTAACCTGGAACTGCAGTTACCCAGTAACTGACTAACTGCAAAGTTAGGGACTCTAGGATTAATAGTTAAAGAACAGCAGCAGTTTAAATTTAAACCAGTAAAAGTCAATAGGTAAATTGTGATTGGTATGTGTGCCCCCTTTTTCTAACCTTGAGTCGAAGTCACCTAGTGACAAACAGTGAGCACCCTGGTATAAATAGTGTGAGAATGACAGCATTTTAAAATTAAACCAATAAAATTCAATGGATAAAATTTGATTGGCAGTTAGTGGCCCAACCCACTTTTCCTATTTTTGAACTGCAGTCTCCCAGTGACCAACTTTGCAAAGTTTGCATAAAAATTGTGAGACTGACAGCATTTTACATTTTACCATTGAAAGTAAATAGGTGAAATGTGATTGGCTGTTGCTGGTTCCGCCCACTTTTTTTTACTGGAAATTAATACTTAAATAATGGCATCAATTTAAATATAAACCAATTAAATTAAATGGGTGGAAATGGATTGGCTGTTGGTGGCTTAGTCCACTTTTTCTAACCCTGAATACATAGTCAGCCAGTGACTGACTGTGCAAAGTTTGGGAACCCTGACATAAATAGTGTGAGAAAGGCAGCATTTTAAATTTATACCAAAAAAAAAAAATCAATAGGTGAAGTCTGATTGGCTGTTGGTGGCTCCAACCACTTTTTAAAACCTAAAAATGCAGTCCCCTAGTGACCCTGGTGTTAATACTGTGAGAATGGCAGCAGGTTGAATTTCCCCATTGAAAATAAATAGTTAAAATCTGATTGGCTGTTGGTGGCTCCACCCACTTTTTCTAACTCTGAACCACAGTTACCTGGTGACTAGCTCTGCAAAGTTTGGGGACCTTAGTATTAATATTTAAAGAATGGCAGCAGTTTCAATTTAATCGTATGAAGTCTATAGGTGAAATCTGATTGGCTGTTGGTGGCCCGCCCACTTTTCTAAACTTGGAACGTAGTAACCCAGTGACAAACTGCAAGATTTGGGGACCCTGACATTAAATATGTGAAAATGGCAGCAGTAAAAATTTCCCCACTGAAAACAATGAAAGAAATGTGATTGGCTTTTGGCAGCCCTGCCCACTTCTAACCTTGAGTACGTAGTCACCCAGTGACTGACTGTGCAAAGTTTGGGAAGCCTGGCATCAAACCAATAAAATTCAATAGGTAAAATCTGATTGGTTGTTGGTGGCTCTGCCCACTTTTCAAAACTAAAACTGCAGTCCCCTAATGACCAACTGTTAAAAGTTTGGTGACCCTGGTGTTAATACTGTGAGAATGGCAGCAGTTTGGATTTCCCCATTGAAAGCCAATAGGTAAAATTTGATTGGCTGTTGGTGGCTCCACCCACTTTTTCTAACCATGAACCGCAGTTACCTGGTGCCTAACTCTGCAAAGTTTGGAGACCCTGATGTTATTACTGTGAGAATGGCAGCAGGTTGAATTTCTGCCAAGTCAATAGGTAAAATCTCATTGGCTGTTCACAGCTCTGCCCACTTTTGGGCATCCAACAATCATCATATTGTCATTCAGGCTGAGCCCATAATGATGTGATTCAAGTTTGGGGAATGTAGCTTCAAAGCTGTAAGATTGGGAGCAGTTTCAAATTCCCAATTAAAGTCAATGGGTGAAATTTGATTGGCTGTTGTTGGCCCCTCCCACTTTGGGTCATCCAACAAATGTCACTGTTTCATTCGGGGTGACCCCATGATTACGTTATTCAAGTTTGGGGGGTGTAGCTTCAAAGCTGTAAGAGTGGCAGCAGTTTGAAAATCTTCCCAGTCAAAGTCATTGGGGAAAATTGGGGTGTTCGGAGCAGCGCCACAAAAAGACGGGGGGCGGAATCGGTTATAAAAGCACAAGCAACCTGCTCTGCTATAGGGCGAAGAAGTGTGGGGAGTTTGGGTGTTGTACCCCTAAATCTGTAGGAGGAGTAGCGTTTAGAAAATGGGGGGCGCTAAGAATAAGAAGAAAAAGTGGAAGAATAAGTTGAAGAACAGTATGTTGGGTTTTTTAACCCAACATTATATCAACCTTGTTTCCATCAGTCTTGGAATTACACAATCACAGCAAGAAGGCAGGTGCGCTGCAATTAAGACAAACTTTGTATCACCCCAAATCTTGTTTATGTGCCAGAAATTGGGAACCTAACGCCCATGCACAGGCTACACATTTAGATGGTGAAGAGTAAGGGGAAAAAGTGAGTGCTGAATGAAAAGTGTAGGTAATTGTCTGCTCACCTCTATGCTTAAAGCATAGAGGCAGGGAAGGCTATATATAATAAAAAAAGGAATTTGGGTTTCATGTTTAATTTAAAAAATATTTTTATAATATAATTTTTTATGTCTGGGTGACAGGTCCCCTTTAAGCATTTCTGTAATTAGACTCTGAATCCTTTATTTACAGTGGCTTGCAAAAGTATTCGCCCCCTTGAACTTTTCCACATTTTGTCACATTACAGCCACAAACATGAATCAATTTTATTGGAATTCCACGTGAAAGACCAATACAAAGTGGTGTACACGTGAGAAGTGGAATTAAAATAATACATGATTCCAAACATTTTTTAAAAATAACTGCAAAGTGGGGTGTGCGTAATTATTCAGCCCTCTGAGTCAATACTTTGTAGAACCACCTTTTGCTGCAATTACAGCTGCCAGTCTTTTAGGGTATGTCTCTACCAGCTTTGCACATCTAGAGACTGAAATCCTTGCCCATTCTTCTTTGCAAAACAGCTCCAGCTCAGTCAGATTAGATGGACAGCGTTTGTGAACAGCAGTTTTCAGATCTTGCCACAGATTCTCGATTGGATTTAGATCTGGACTTTGACTGGGCCATTCTAACACATGGATATGTTTTGTTTTAAACCATTCCATTGTTGCCCTGGCTTTATGTTTAGGGTCGTTGTCCTGCTGGAAGGTGAACCTCCGCCCCAGTCTCAAGTCTTTTGCAGACTCCAAGAGGTTTTCTTCCAAGATTGCCCTGTATTTGGCTTCATCCATCTTCCCATCACTCTGACCAGCTTCCCTGTCCCTGCTGAAGAGAAGCACCCCCAGAGCATGATGCTGCCACCACCATATTTGACAGTGGGGATGGTGTGTTCAGAGTGATGTGCAGTGTTAGTTTTCCGCCACACATAGCGTTTTGCATTTTGGCCAAAAAGTTCCATTTTGGTCTCATCTGACCAGAGCACCTTCTTCCACATGTTTGCTGTGTCCCCCACATGGCTTGTGGCAAACTGCAAATGGGACTTCTTATGGTTTTCTGTTAACAATGGCTTTCTTCTTGCCACTCTTCCATAAAGGCCAACTTTGTGCAGTGCACGACTAATAGTTGTCCTATGGACAGATTCCCCCACCTGAGCAGTAGATCTCTGCAGCTCGTCCAGAGTCACCATGGGCCTCTTGGCTGCATTTCTGATCAGCGCTCTCCTTGTTCAGCCTGTGAGTTTAGGTGGACGGCCTTGTCTTGGTAGGTTTACAGTTGTGCCATACTCCTTCCATTTCCGAATGATCGCTTGAACAGTGCTCCGTGGGATGTTCAAGGCTTTGGAAATCTTTTTGTAGCCTAAGCCTGCTTTAAATTTCTCAATAACTTTATCCCTGACCTGTCTGGTGTGTTCTTTGGACTTCATGGTGTTGTTGCTCCCAATATTCTCTTAGACAACCTCTGAGGCCGTCACAGAGCAGCTGTATTTGTACTGACATTAGATTACACACAGGTGCACTCTATTTAGTCATTAGCACTCATCAGGCAATGTCTATGGGCAACTGACTGGACTCAGACCAAAGGGGGCTGAATAATTACGCACACCCCACTTTGCAGTTACTTATTTGTAAAAAATTTTTGGAATCATGTATGATTTTCGTTCCACTTCTCATGTGTACACCACTTTGTATTGGTCTTTCACGTGGAATTCCAGTAAAATTGATTCATGTTTGTGGCTGTAATGTGACAAAATGTGGAAAAGTTCAAGGGGGCCGAATACTTTTGCAAGCCACTGTATGTAAAGAAGAGTTTGAATGGGTAGCCCACTCTGATCCAATCAGCACAGTTGCAATAGTCTATGGATGTTGACTTACTGGAGAGGTAGAGGAGTGCCTAGGGCACCACCAAAAATAAATCCAGCACTGTTGCAACCCAAAATATTACCCATTCAATAGAGGCAGAGTTTGACATCATTATATTTTTATACGCCAGAACAGGTAGCAATTCAGACTACTATATGGGAACAATTAAACAGCACTGTTCTAAAGTGTCTAAAATTAAAAAGCGAGCCCATTAGTGATGTGCGGGTTGACAAATAGCCAACCTAATTATAACTCACTCAAATTCTGCACCCAACCTGAACTGCATCTGCATGTCTATTTATAGACCCACATCAGATGATGTCACAGAGGGGTGTGTGACTCGCTTCTGATGTGTGGATGTTGGCCCGAACCCATCTGACCCGCAGGTAAACCCACATGTCCCCTGGATTCAGGCCAGCCCACAGATCAATAGAGCCCATATCAATATCTTTCATATTGTTAGCTCTTGTATCACTTGCTTTTTGTATGTAATTGGTATGTTCAATGAACACGCTTATTTACTGTACACAGCTTTAAAACAAGTATTACTATTTCATGGGACAGATGGAGTCTTCTTGCTGTATGCCACCACAGGATGTTTATAAACATGCCAAGCAGTGGTGTGCAGGTGTTCTTACCTGCTAATGATTCAGTCCTTGCTGTTGGGGCTGACTTTATAGATCGGGAGGATTCCTTCCCAGAGCTTTGGTGGCTGTTTGGTGTCCCTGGCAGGGAACAGGAAGCCTTGTGCTTCGGCTTTGCTAGATGTAAGGTGCGCGGGCTGGCTGAGGCTTTTTTAGCTCCTTCGGAAACCTAGTGGCCAAGACACAATGATTTAATGTAAATTAAATGTAATATGTGAAAATGGCAATTGTTTTTATATGCTGGTTAGATTTACTCACTATACTGTAGGCAGGTCGATCTTCCATCCATTCTTGACTAGTTTTCTTTGGTTGTGCGAGATTCTGCACACGGGCTGAAGGAAAAGCAGAAAGGGCGCTGGAACTCACTGGCCAAATGGGTGATGGTCTGCACGGAGAGAAATAAGCAGTAATTCTTAGCCGCAAAAAGGGCATTCAGGCTCCAAATTAAAACCCATTTTAATTATGCACAAAATAATATTATTTTTGCAATAAATACATATTACTTTACTTCCCATTAGTTCTATTGCATCTGGAGCTGGAGCAAATGAGCCCCTACAGGTCCACATTTTCCCCTTTACATCACTCGTTCTATAGTTCTTGTTCAGGCTGTTTGATTTTTCCTGTCAAATCAGGGACCTCATGGGGTCCTTGGTCAAACGGCCCATATACCTGTTGTTTTAACTGCGCAAACAATTGAATTAGCCTGATATTAGCATATTGATAGAAGAACCACTCATTTGGCGACCTCACCAAAGGAGCGGATTGGTGTTTGGCCACCTTAAGCTGAATGTTTTTCTATGGGTGTGACATGAGTCTATGATATGACCATTTGCATTATCATTGCTGAAAGGCACTGGCAGGGAGGAAGCTCCTAAAGTTGCTGCAAGCAAATCAGAAAGCATTATTCTCAACATCAATAATCAAATAATTGTCACTATCAAGCTATAGTTGCCTGATCCACATATGCCTTTAAATGGTTAATAAGATAATTGAATATATTGGAAATCACAATATGAATATGTGCCAGCAAGGTTTTATGCTTTCTATGAGGAGGTGAGCAGGAACTTAGACTTTGGGATTGCAGTGGATGTGATCTACTTAGACTTTGCTAAATTATTTGATACAGTACCACACAGAAGTTTAGTGGTTAAATTTAAGGAATATTGGCTTGGGACATAATATTTGTACAAGGATAGAGAACTCCTTTCTAATTGGACCAGTGTTTTTAGTACAGTACCACAGGGGCCTGTCCTTGGCCTTTTCCTTTTTAACTTGTTTGTTAATGACCTGGAGATAGGCATTGACAGTACTTTCTTTTTTTTGCTCATTTCCCCATTGCACTGAATGTAATTTGTAATTGTGGGCAGGGAATATGACACCTGTATTTGTGGGAAATAGAATATCTCCATTGTTAAAATCTCTAGTTATTACTTGTTAGGAAAAGACGAGCAATGTGTCACTGAAACTCGTTTTTAAAAATCACAGCGACTAAATCTCCCCGTGTGACATCTTGCCGGTATCTTACCAAACTCTATTACCTAATGTTAGGATGTCATATGCAGCCACTAATTCAGCCCCCAATCACCCTGTGAATGAATGCAATCCCCAGTGACTATGCATATGGGGATGATTTGTCCCAAAATACACATTTTTGTGGCCTGAAATCTGGTAGGAGGTAGTTTTAGTGGCTGCATGTGACATTAGCCTTATCTTCAAACAATGGGAATCTCACCTGTCCTCATTTATTGCTATTACTTTCTTGGGATTTGCCAGTTCCTCTTGTCTTTGACTCATTCCTATAAAAATTAAACAAAATATGTTTTTCATTTTTGCAATTTAATGGCTCATAACACACTACTATATTCTCTAGTTTTCTGGCTTACAGTTTACAAAGTATTCATTTAAAGGACAAGGAAAGTCAAAATCTATTAAGCACACTATTAAATAGTACTACTATTGCTGTGTAAAAACGCTATATTCCTGGCTTGCCTAATGAAAGATTTACAGAGATACACATACTAGAACCTACATACTTGTTTCAGTGAACGGCGCCGCCATCTTGTCCAGCATGTCTGTATGGGCTATTGCCCACCGCTACTCGCTCCCCCAGAGTTTAGCAACCCCCGCTCTCCATGTCACCTCTGCCACCCCCCGCTACTCGCTCCCCCAGAGTTTAGCAACCCCCGGTCTGCATGTCACCGCCACCCAACCCCCCCCCCCCACTCGTTCCTCCAGAGTTTATCAACCCCCGCTCCCCGGTCTGCATGTCACCTCCGGCCACGACCCCCCCGCTCATCGCTACTCGCTCCACACATCTGCCGCCTGCTGGGTCTGCATGTCACCTCCACCGCTACTCGCTGCTCTCTCTGCTGTCGGCTGCGTCACTATGGCAACTTCCAACACTCCTGCTGTTTGTGCACATGCGATCTATGGATCTGGTCGTAGTCTTAGTGCAGGAGCGATGCATTATGGGAATCCTCTTTACCCAGCTCAGCGTTTTTTCTCCGTGTTTGGCTTCAGATCTTCTGAACAGGTGAAATATGGGGAGACTTAAGGGCACTATTGAGACAACTGAAGGTATGCCTGCAGCTTGAGATTAACTCTTTATTAGCCTTTCCTTCTCCTTTAAGCTTGGATATCAGCGGAAATAAGACACCTTTCTCCAGCAGAAGTCTGTTCGATGTGACAACAGCTGCTTAATGAATACAGAAAGTCATACTGTAATCACAAGTTTAACCCTTGTCAGCAGTTTGGCTAATTTCTATCATAATGTATAAACATTTGGGCATAAATGGCCAGATGGTAGAGATGCTTTGACAGACAATTATGTGATCCTGGTGGAGAGATCATTATTGGTCCTGCTGAAAAATTTTGGTTAGTTCCATACAGGTCAAACTGTTTATGGCCACTTTATGGTTCATACACTTAAAGGGGATGTTATGTCAAAATCTTAAAGGGGTTGTTCACCTTTGAATTAATTTTTAGTATGACGTAGACAGCATTATTCTAAGATAATCTGCAATAGTTTTTATTATTTTTGGTTTTTCAATTATTTAACCTCTTGTTCAGCAGCTTTCCAGTTTGGAATTTCAGCAGTTTTCTGGTTGCTAGGGTTCAAATTCCTTAGCAACCAGGAAGTGGTTTGAATGAGAAACTAGAATATGAATAGGAGAGGCCCTTAACAGAAAAAGGACTAATGGAAAGTAACAATAACAAATGAAATTGTAGCCTCATGGTGCAATAGTTTTTGGCTACTGGTGTCAGTGACCCCCATTTAAAAGTTGGAAAGAGTCTGAAGAAAAAGGTAAATAATTTAAAAAAAAACTATAAAAAATAAATAATGGAGACCAATTGAAAAGTTGCTTAGAACTGGCCATTCTAAAACATGGTAAGCGTTTATTTAAAGGTAAGCCACCCCTTTAACTTAATGGCAAAGCAGCTAAAACACGGTTAAACACAGCTAACTGGAGCTCTGTATTCCTCAGTGTCTGCAGCTGAATGAGGAGTGGGCGTGTCTCTCTGCTCATATTTCACTTTCTTATCTGTGCCTGTCTTGCTCTTATCAGCAACTGACCAATGACAATCCAGTAAGAAAACTCTTCTGTTTTGTTTCAAGTCTTGTATAGGATAATCCCTGCTTTTGTTTTTTTCATGTCTGGTACTCTGGTACTTTTTTCAGTCCCCTGCTTTTTTTTCACATCAGAAAGGGCACTGTAGGATTCCAGATGCTGTGATCAAAGTTCATTTCAGGGGAATAGCATGAGATGCAAAATACAAACGCATCTAAATGAAAAACAGTAGAGAATTTTTAATGGGTTGATATTTGGATAAATATATATGGATTTATATTTCAGTTGGACTAAATAACACACACAAGGCTTATGATTTTTTACTTCATAGCCCCTTTAAATAAGTGGTGCTTTCTAGTTCATATGCAAGGCCTACACAGCTGAACCGATCAGTTTTTATATGACTAGTAATAAAAAAGATAAGTCTTGTTGGATTAGTAAGTAAATTGAATAAGTAAGTAAGTTGGATTAGTAAGTACAGTAAGTGTAACCAGATGTTTTTGTTTTTTTTTAATTTGTTAAGACATTTAGAATCCTATATTTTCCATAATATAAACTAATATACCAGAAACAAAAATGATTTTATGTACAAAAATAAAACTGATTTGGAAAGTCCCATGTCTCTTGAATGCGCCAATACCAAATATATATCATTTTATGGAGATTTCTCACTTGTATAGGTTAAAAACTCCCAGCAGTACACTACTAACTTTTCAAAGCACTGCTTCAGAAAGCTGCATACTTTAGATTTCAAGGGCAAAAGTTAACAGAAGGTTTATCCCAGAAAATTATACATTTTTGGAACGATCAGATTCTGGGGAATCCAGAATAGGTAAAACTGTCTGCTCCAAATTACCAAGTTGCAATGCTTTCCTAAAGTTGTTGGTTTTTATCAAAATTTGAGAAATTTTAAGTCTATAGCATCTTATCTCCTACAGGTTATATGGTAACTAGATAAAACATCCTAAATATGAATGCCAGTTGTCCACTGAACAGTTTGATGCCCAATATGTATAGTTTTAACTAAGTATGTGGAATGTAGGGGCCCTAAAATGAAATTACCCCTATATGATCTATCATTTCTTTCATTTCAACTCCTGCAAAATCAACACATTTACATCATTTTATGTGGGATAAAGCTACAAAAAAGTATGCTCACCCCAGAAAGCCATATATTTATGGAAAGTACACATTCCCCTGAATTTAAAATGGGTAAGCATGTCTTTTTACTCCAAGTACCAAGCCGTAAAGCTTTCCTAAAGTTGGCAATTTTGAGGACATTTCCAAAAATCACCTCAAAGCTTATTCTTTGCAGCATCTTATCTCCCACATATAATTAAGTACCAAGATAAAACAATTTGAATGCCAGGGGTCCACTGAACAGTTTCATACCCAATATGTACAGGCTTACCTAAGTATGTGGCTTTTAGGGGTCCCAAGGTGAACATACCCCATATTATTTATCATTTCTCTCATTTCAGCTCATTTCAGCATTTTATGTAGAATACAAAAAAGTATGCTCACCCCCAAAAGTATGCTCACCCCCCAAAAGCTATATATTTTTGGAAAGTACACATTCCCCTGAATTCAAAATGGGTACACATATCTTTCTATTCTAAAGTACCAAGTGTCAGCGGGGGCCTTCGGCACCCACAGGGGGGGTGTTGTCAGGATCAAGGAGGAAGTCCTTTTCCAGCGAGTCCAGGCAAAGTACAGTTTCAGGGGAATCCAATAGAGAGGTCAGGTTCAGGCAAAGGTTCAATAAGGCAGGCAGCAAGGTTCAAGGTCAGGAACAGGCAGATGAACAGCAACAGATGAAGCAGGCAAGGCTAAGAGACCCAGGAACACAATAGCAATATTGAGCTATACTCGGGCATTGAACCTGGGTCTCCGGCGTCCTTTTATTTTTGAATTTGGCGCCACAACGCGTGACGTCACCGCGCCGGCGCTCTGGCGCCCACGTGGAGTCCTGGGCGCCGCCATCTTGGATCCTGCGCCGCGCCAAGAAGGAGGACGCCGCCGATCACTCGTGGTGGGTAAGGAGCGGCGATCGCTCGTGACACCAAGCCCCAAAGCTTCCCTAAATTTGCCAATTTTGATGATACTTCTAAAAATCGCCTAACATTGTCGCAATTTATCTCACAGAATTTCTTACATACAATGACACATCACCTCAAATATGAATGCTAGAGGTCTTCTGAATAGTATATTAACTAATAGATTTACCAAAGTATGTGATATGTACAGACCCCAAATAAAATTAGTGCAAATGAATTTTCTTGGGTGCCAACTCTACTTTGGCAAACAAGACCCCTTGCTTGTGTATTATGTGTCATAAGACCCCCTAAATGTACAGTGACCCCTGAAAACCATATGTTTTTTTAAAGTAAACGTTCTGATGAATCCAACATGGATAAAGGGTCCTTTCTACACATCTGCAAAGCTTTCCTAAACTTAGCGGTTTGAATGACATTTCTGAAAATCGCTTAAAAATGTTGCAATATGACTCATTTATCTCACACATTTTCTTGCATACAAAGGCAAATCCCCTCAAATTTGAACACCAGAGGTCTACTAAACAGTTTGATGCCCAATATATATAAATTTACCAAAGTCTACGGTATGTATGGACCCCAAAATGAAAATAGTGCATATGGATTTCTCACCTGCCAAATCAGGTTGTAAGACCCCCTAACTGTACCAAGACCCCCAGAAAACCATATATTTTGGAAAGTACACATTCTGATGAATTTAAAATAGGTAATGATAGCTTTCTACACCAAAGTACCACATGGCAAAATTATGCTAAAAAAACAGATCAGGAACACTAATAAAAAAAATACATTAAAACCAAAAAGATTGTGCAAATCAATAAAATAACAAAATAAGTCACATGACAGAGTAATTAGTGGTCAGAATACCTGATCCAATAGTCATGCTGTCATAATAAAATGTTTTTAGGGGGAAAACAAAAGACAAAGGGGTAAAATGAATAAGTGAAAAAAAAGTGTGAGTTTGTGAGTGTTTGTGTATACATGTGTGTACACATCTAAAAATTGTGTGATGGTGTGTAAGTGTGTATATAAGTGTGCTAAAATGTGCAAAATGAAAAAAAAAAAATAAAGTTGTGTGCTGTATTTGTGTGTAAATGTATGTAAGTGTGTGTAATAGTGCGAATAAATTTCACTTACCAGTTCTGGAGCAGGAGGGATGCAGGGATCGCTTGGGGGTCTGAAGAGTCATTTCTGCAGAGTCCTCCTGTGCAGCAGGAAGTGAGTGGGCAGTGCTGGGGGGAGAGAAAGAAGCAGAACAAGCTGCAGACAGGATGCGATTGCGTCTGCTGCTTGGAGGTCGGTCGTACAATAATCGCATTGCAGGACCAACATGACAGCCCCACTGGCTTGTTTCCCAGGGCGCCGTCATTGCTCCTGACTCTTTGCAGAGGTGGAACATGCTGCCTCTGCAAAGAGAAACCTCTATCTGCCCAAGATAGGCAGATAGAGCCTTTTTCTGCCAGCAGGTACAGCGTATGTGCTTGGCAGTGAAAGGGTTAAGCTATAAATCATAATGATAAATATAAATTTGCACAATCTAATTCATTTGTAAATCAATGGTAATAGCATTCCCCCACCCTCAATATAGCAAAGAATGGTAATGCGTATAACAATATCAGACCTAGTTAAATACTGGACACATTAAAAAATATTTTTAACTTGAAAACTCCAGGCAGAAAGATATTCCTGAAGATATGTATATACTTTAGGCACTGGTTTAGAGCACTGCACTGCTGTGGCATTTCTTAGAGTTGCTCAACGCCATTGTCTACCATAGGCACAGCATTTCTTTAGTGGAAACCAGTGCCAGGTCATAAGGGCAATTGACCTGAGTTTTCAGACGGAGCAAGCACTACACAACAGAACTGTTTTCAGATGGGATATTGTGTCTCCAACTCAATGCATTTTCAATATGACTCAAGTCACATAATAGCAAGACAGATGTCTCCTTTTTGGCTGCTATTCTCATGTTTATCATTAGGTGGGGCATGTGAGCATGTTTAACAATGCAAATGATTTCTGAATTCATTTGATCTCTACAATGCTGAAATCTTATCCAGCCTTTAGGAAGCCTGCTTTTTGAAAGGGTGTTTGGTGTGTCAGAAATGATTGCCTCTCATTGTATTTCATGTATTTGGGGTTAAAGTTCCCACTGCTTTTAACTGTAGTTAATGTATTTTATGTCTCACTACGCTCTGTCTCTCGCTATATTTAATGTTTTTGGGTGCCACTTCTTCTGCCCCTCAATGTACAATGTACTTAGGATCTTGAGTTATTGTTTATAGATGTTTACAGAAGTCAGTTTACCGTTACTGTGTGTTTATATCTATATATACTTTACTGTACAAGCTAATTGAGGCTAATGGCACAAGGAACAGTTTTTCCACAGTGTATTTAGCTGGCAGAGAATTGCCTGAAGCCACCATAGATTATTGGGAGGCAGAATAGGCAGTTCTGCCTGTATACCCACTCGTTAAAATTCAGAACTGTACCAGAGGTGCTATTAGCCCATGGAGGGATCAGTTCAGACAACTAAATCCTTCAGAAGAGGTTCAGAGAATTGCTATCTTGTTACCTGCCCATTTTTCTTCTGATCGGCTGTGGGGGAGTGGGGGGATGGGAGTGATATCCAACTTGCAGTGCTGCAGTAAGGGTGAAGACACACAGAGCTACTAGTAGCAGCTACTTTTTTCGTGGCTACTAAAAAAGACAATGCTGATAATTTTCTCTATTTGTGTTTTAGCAAAGGCAACTCTCAGTATTGTCTATGGCAGGGTATTTTTTGGCTTTTAGTAGCCTTCAAAAAGTAGCTGCTACTAGTAGCTCAGTGTATCTTCACCCTAAGAGGCGAAAACAGATGGGGCGATTAGTCACCATGATTTAAAAAATTTCCTAGCTCAAAAGTCACAGTGACTTGTAGGCTGATGTTCCACAGAGTGATAGATCTTCAACAATAGGAGTTGCTGGTGGAAAGTCCTTTGCATCGCTTCAGTTTTCCGAAGTAGCTCTAAGTTGCCTACAGGAGGAAACTTTGCAACTTCAGAATACTGAAGAGATGCAATGGCATCACGGGGGACTAACTCGCTCCTTGGGGCATCAGCTGTACCGCTTAATTTTTAGTCGCTGGTTGCAGGTTTTACATCTTTTTAAATCTGAGTACGTCACATAGCTGTCACCTGGGAAAGTTAAGAAAATGGCTAGCTTCATATCAAATTTCAAAACTAAATATATAAATCTATTTTGACTTGGAATGGGATCCATTATCCAGAAACTTGTCCAGAAAGTTCTGAATTACATGAAGGCCCCATAGACTCCATTATAAGCAAATAATTTTAATTTTTAAAATGATTTCCTTTTTCTCTGTAGTAATTAAACAGCACCTTCAACTTGTTCACAAATAAGAGTCATGCATTAGTTAGAACAGGGATCCTCAAACTATGGCCTGCAGGCATAAAATGTTCTGTATTTTACATATTGTTTTAACTTTTAAATGAGGTTTTAATATAAAACTGCTTTGTAACCCATTTTTAATTGGGCGCAGAACCCATTTTTGATTGCACATGCACTTAGCCTGCCATTCTTAGATAACACCAAAGGCCAATAACACTATATAAAAGGTAAGCAGACTTACCACATGTAGAAACTGAAGGCACCTTGTCCACCCAATATACAGAAGGCCTGCAATCACAAATGTACAGTTGACAAAAGTATGTGCTATAAAATATATTTAGGCTATATAATACACATCAAAAGTTGCAGGCACCAAGGAGATTAATAATAGATTCACAAATCCAGCTGCTTTCTGATGCAAGCTGCAAAGTCCAAAACAAAGGGGCTTATATACTAAAAAAAATGCCATATCCCTCATGCTGAGAAGATGTTTTTTTTATTACTATTGACATGACCAAGAACTTATAAGCCTGCACACATGCTTTGGGCTGGGCTGTAAAGGTGAAACTGAATGAAAATTGCATCCTCCATCTTTAAAGATTGGAAATGGTCCTGCCAGTGTATTAAAGATTAGGACCTCAAGGTTTCTACTGTATATCATTTACAAACACTTTTCAGATAGATAAATTTAACATTTGGCCTTTTGATAAAACACACCTTTTTATAAATACACCATTTATTTGACTTTGGCGAGAAGCTGATGTCCCACGAAGCGGTTTAGTTGCCCGCGATAGATCTCTGCTATCGTGGGCGAATAACCACTCCGAAATGCCTTTCCACCGGCAACAATAGCAGTCACCAGTGGAAAGCGCATTGCTTTGGTTTTCCAAAGTCGCGTTAAGTTGCGTGCAGGTGGAAACTTTGGCACGACTTCAGAATACTGAAATGATGCAATGGCCTTTCCACTGGCGACATCTATTGTTGCCTGTGAAGGCATTTCAGAGCGGTTAGTCTCCCGCGATAGCAGAGATCTACTGCAGGCGACTGAACCACTCCATCGGACTCAGCCTTAAGGGGCATTTGTTTATGCGTTTACAAACACATGCCAAGTGTGAAAAAACAAATGTTGTTTTTAGGTGCAACTAAAGCTGGCCATACAAGTATTTTTCTTTGCTTAACTACCAATTTCAGTCAGACAAAACCATCTAATAGTGTGCACCAAATGATCGTACATCACCAATTGATCTTTCATCCAGTCGACTCCGACTTCTCCGTTTCTGATACTTCCGACTCCATGACTCCAACTCCTCTGTTTTTAATATGCTAATTTATTTTATACATCCAGGAAGGGGAAGGGGCACTTAAAACACAACTGAACTGATAATAAACTGATAGACAATTTTATCTATACTTCTACTCCTAATGATTTCCCTAGAATCCCATAGTCATGTTTAAAGTTTAAGCTAACATTACAGCTGAATTACAGCAGTTTTTCAAATGTTTTAAAGCTTCAGTCTTAAAGGAACAGTAGCACCAAAAAATAAAAGAGCTTTAAAGTAATAAAAATATAATGCACTGTTGCCCTGCACTGGTAAAACTGGTGTGTTTGCTACAGTAAAACTACTATAATTTATATAATAAGCTGCTGTGTAGCCACGGGGGCAGCCATTCAAGCTGGAAAAAAGGAGAAAAGGCACAGGTTACATAGCAGATAAGAGACAAGTTCTGTAGAATACAATGGTGTTTTATCTGTTATCTGCTATGTGCCTGTGCCTTTTCTCCTTTGAATGGCTGCCCCCGGGGCTACACAGCAGCTTATTTATTTAAATTATAGTAGGGTTTCTGTAGCAAACACCCCAGCTGTACCAGTGCAGGAATGGCTGCCCCCAGGGCTACACAGCGGGGTATTTATATAAACTATAGTAGGGTTTCTGTAGCAAACACCCCAGCTGTACCGGTGCAGGAATGGCTGCCCCCAGGGCTACACAGCGGGGTATTTATATAAACTGTAGTAGGGTTTCTGTAGCAAACACCCCAGCTGTACCAGTGCAGGAATGGCTGCCCCCGGGGCTACACAGTGGGGTATTTATATAAACTATAGTAGGGTTTCTGTAGCAAACACCCCAGCTGTACCAGTGCAGGAATGGCTGCCCCCATACTACACAGCAGCTTATTTATATAAATTATAGTAGATTTTCTGAAGTAAACACACAGTGCAGGGCAGCAGCACATTATATTTTAGTTACTTTTATACACTTTCATTTTTTGGTGTTACTGTTCCTTTAAACTATTGACTATCCATTCCCTTCACGTATACAAGTATTTCTAGTCCTGCAATTTTTTTTTCTTAATTAGTTATCAGTGAGAGTTAGTTACGTCCCATTTAGTGAAGCATACAGTCAATGAAAAGCTTCATGGTGTTTCATTCGTGTTTGTTTATGCACTGCGTGCATTGGGCTTTATTCTTATAGCAGAGAAGTAATTAATTATGACTGTTTGTGAATTGGGACATTTAAACTTGCTTTATTTTTTTTTTTTTTATTCCCATTTAAATTTAGTAGGAGTCGGAGTCGGTTCATTTTTTGCCGACTCCGACTCCAGGTACCCAAAATTGCCTCCGACTCCTTGACCTCGACTCCGACTCCACAGCCCTGCTTTCATCTGACATCGGTCAGAAAATCGATCGGGCAAGTTTAAACATTTTCGTCATTAACATTGAAATGTGTCCATTGTCCAGGGCCAAGCAGGCATTACTAGACATTGATTAGTAGATATCACTTGAAATAGTCATTTTTTTCTTGATGGACAATTCATACTTTTCACGAAAAGCCTAACCCCTGATTCGATTCGGCCAGAGGCAAAGATTCAGATGAATTCAAGAACAGATGAATTCATGAGTACAACCAGGCAGAATAAATTTGAAACATTTATCTGATCGGTTTAGGTGCACTTAAATCTGTGCCTCAAACTCCTGCACAAAAAAAATACCCGTGTAAGAACCCTAGCTTCCTGTAGAACCAGAACAAGGGCATTTTGCCAAATATTTCAATAATAATTTGTAATTTGGAAAAAATGTATTTCGTTTTTTTGTTCTCTTGCACAGTAGCTACATATCACACCGCCAAAATATAACACTGGTATAAACACTGTCTCATTTTCTCAGTAAAGAGAAAAGAGATGAGAAGAGTCTGTATTGCCACAGGTATGCAGGAGAATCCAGGGAAGCTATTATACAGGTATATAGATAGCAGGGGGAGTTCTCAACGAATAATTTACACAGTATAAGTTGGAGAACAAGAGCTAATAATTTAAAGCAACTATTTAATCAGCGCTGTAAACAGCATGGCAATAGAGGGATTTAGCTTGCACACTGTCTGTCTGTGGTATCATCTGCAGTCTGTATCCACTGCTCTGAGCTTAGACATTGGAGGTAGGAGGTTCTGAGGTATTAAAAAACAAAAAGGTGAATACTAATTAAATTAAAAATTAAGGGTG
Organism: Xenopus tropicalis; assembly: GCF_000004195.4. Classification (NCBI taxonomy): domain Eukaryota; kingdom Metazoa; phylum Chordata; class Amphibia; order Anura; family Pipidae; genus Xenopus; species Xenopus tropicalis. The sequence goes on from NC_030677.2 coordinate 105,385,089, forward strand.
AAAAAAGGGCTACAGAAAAAGACACAAAAGGGAGCAGAATAGAAAGGAGGATGTGTGACAAGAAACCATGTTGCATAGGGAGGAAAAAGAGAGGGGCGGGGACAAAAGGAGATAGGAAAGCATGAGAGAGACGGAGAAGTGGTGAGAGGAGAGAAAGCCATTCCCAGAATTCAAAGATTAAGAATAATAAATAACATTTTAGGTTAAAATTTACTGGCACAGCTTTCAGCTATAAGGCAACAGTTGTAAAACATATGTGCTGTATAAATAAATTCTTGCCTACGGAAAAGTATGCTTAGCTTGTTTTGCAAGGAGTTTGTCTTTACAACTGGAAACACCCTTTGAAATAAGATCTGATTCTGCCTTGCTGTGTACTGTCTTCAGAATTTAGCTGAAATGCTCATGCTGTGGTCGCACACAAATATATTTCTTTTGTCGTCACTGGCGGATGGAAGCAGACAGCTTTAACTGAACAAGCATTCATACAGGCGTTGGTGGTATAGTGGTGAGCATAGCTGCCTTCCAAGCAGTTGACCCGGGTTCGATTCCCGGCCAACGCAGAACTTTAACTTTTCTAATTTTTCATTAATTTTTATTATTATTTTATAATTTGTATTTCCACTTTTCTACTGTAAAATATGTTAAATATTTTTTTTAATTCCCTTATTAGTCTAACATTTACAAATACAGGAGTATTCAGTACAGCGATAAACAATGATATCTCTCTATTTACTTATTGGAGGCCTGGTCCGCAGTAGAAAAATCTATGCAATAAAATTCAAGTATTACTAACACTTAGCTCTTGAAGTGAAGATCTGCAGATTCAAATAAAACAAAAAACACGTTCCCTGACCGGGAATCGAACCCGGGCCGCGGCGGTGAGAGCGCCGAATCCTAACCACTAGACCACCAGGGATTCTGAGTATGCTGCTGTTCCAATGTATTTAGACTGTTACATGTCTGTTCTTTAGCAAGAAAAACTTTAGATAGTAAAGTAAATACTTAGCATTTCCTTCTAGTACTCCCTGGCTGTAGTTCTGTATTATTTAATATGACCACTCAACCTGAGGCTGATATTTAAACTGGCAACTGATAGGTTCCATTATTTCAAATGTGGCAAGTTAAACAGATAATTAGCAGCTATCAGTTTCCAAGAGTTGCCGTACTCTGGCAAATTTAAGTTGCTGATTTGGGCCCTTCAGATCGATTCAGAAGATTATCTGCCTGTGTATGGGGCCCTCAGATGGGCCTATCCATCCGATATCTGGCTAAAAATCAGTTTAATTTTGGCTTGATGCAGTTATCACTCCAACAGCTTGTTTTCCCATTATTGAAATCTGATTGTTTGGCCCTAGAGCAGATGATCTGATTAGCCCAGTATTGGCCACCTTAAGGTGGCCATACACGGGCCGACTATAGCTGCCGATATCGGTCCCTTGGACCGATTCGGCAGCTAATCGGCCCGTGTATGGGGAGAGCAGAGCGGCCTGGCCGACTGAGATCTGGCCTGAAATTGGCCAGATCTCGATCGGCCAGGTTAGAAAATCTGGTCGGATCGGGGACCGCATCGGCTCGTTGATGCGGTCCCCGATCCGACTGCCCCATTGCCGCCCACATAATCTGATCGTTTGGCCCCAGGGCCAAACGATCAGATTATTTTTTTTTTAACCTAAATGCTCCCCCATATCGCCCACCCGTAGGTGGGGATATCGGGGGAAGATCCGCTCACTTGGCAACATCGCCAAGCGAGCGGATCTGCTCGTGTATGGCCACCTTTAGGTGGGTATATCAGGGGAAAGACCGGCTCATTTGGTGACCTTGCCAAACAAGTGGATCTTATAGTGTATGACTACCTTAAGGCTAGGGCCAGTTGGGGCTGGCTGATGTTTCTTAGCATTTTTTTGCCCACCCTCTGAGCTGGAAAATATCTAGAATTGCCACGTTTGCCATTACACTTTGGTTAATCTAAAGTAGTGATCCCCAAGCAGTGGTCTGTGAGCAACATGCTGCTCTCCGCCCTCTTTGATGTTGCTCCCAGTGGCCTTAAAGTAGGTGCCCATTTACATTTCTGGCTTGCAGACCAGTTTTGGAAGCACAGAGACCCTTTTTATGCTTGTGTGGCTCCCCAACACTATTTACATCTGTGTGTGGCTCACGAGTAACAAAGGCTGGGGATCCCTGATCTAAAGCTAGCGCCAGACAGTGCTGTTTCTCAGCCTACAAAAAAGTGCATGTCGAGAAACTGCCTCCCCACTCAAATCTGCTCTATATTGTGTCTGCACATGGAGTAATTGCATCAGACTGGGTGCCAATACACACAAAGTGACTTTCTGTACTGAATTTAACAAGTATGCATTTTGATGCCAAAATTCGCTAAGAATCCGAGCAGAGGGGCTTTCTCTCGGCCTGTGGTTCTCTCTTCTCTCGTGTGGTTCTCTTTAACCCTTCCATGTCTTAATTTGCACATGCAAATTAGGGTTCATATTTGGTTCGGTATTCGGACGAATCTTTCACAAAGGATTCGGGGTTCAGCCGAATCACAAAATATTGGATTCAGTGCATCCCTAGCTCTAACACACTAATCTTTCTGCCCCCATAGTGGATCTTTTCTGAGTTCTACCACAGGGGAACACAACTTGATATGTTCCACCTGTGTTCAGCACATGCCTGCACCTCAGTGAGTACAAAGTTATTTGAAAGAAGGGGCACCACAGTTGAATGCAGACAGAAACACCTTGGGGGTCATTTATGAACACTGGGCAAATTTGCCCATGGGCAGTAACCAATGGCAATCAATAAAAATGTTGCATTCATTGTTCTACCTGCAGCTGACTGAAAAAAGCCAATTGCTGATTGGTTGCTATGGGTTACTGCCCACAGGCAAATGTGTCCTGTGTTGATAAATGAGCCCCCTTTTGTGTAACAGCCCTAATGGTGTTCTGTTGTTTTCTGTTGTAACAGCAACAGCCAATCCTGGAAGCAGTGCAGTACATTTTTTACATGTTGCTTTTGTTTTCTTGTTCTTGAGCATTTATCTGTTTTACATGTGTTTTGCATATGGTGATACACATTTTAGTTATAGGTAAAAGGTATTTTCAGCTTTGTCTCAAATAACAAATCACCTTTTTGTGCCATTGTCCTAAAAAGAGCCAATAATACTTACATCAGTATAGTCAAACTTCATGGCATTATGCAATTATTATATTGTTGTCAGGAAAAAGTAAACACATTTCATTGTGACTTTATCCCTTTAAGGTCTACTGTGTGAATTGAGCTATAAATGGCATTTTACCCCTGTTGATCACTAAAAATAAATTATCATAATCATCTATTTGTAAATAGCTTATCTATTTATTTTTTATGCAAGATTGGGCTTACTCCATTACAGGACTTTTCATAGCATATACAAAAACAACAGATGAACAGGTTCCCCAAATCATATAAACATGTAGTTTAAATATTTAGTGTAAATTTACTTTATCTTTAAGTAGATGTGAAGCATTAAAAAATGTCACTTTATAACATACAAGTAAGCTCTAATGAACAAGCAGGGACGTTGTTATAACAAATGGAGCATGTAACATTTTTGTTATAATGCTGTTGGGGCTGGCAGAAAACTGGTACAATGAACAAGGTATGTGGCGTGTTATGTAAATGAAAGAGGCACATTGTAATTACGGGTTCTCTGTCAGCATTCTGACATTTAAACGCTTGTTATCCAGGGTCACCTATAATTTCAGCCTTATTGTACACTGCAGGGGATCTGTGATTAATAAACTATAATTACATGACACATAATAAGTAAAAATTCACAGCAAGCTTTAAATAATAACAGCGGTTGTCAATCTTCTGGCTGGTATTTCTATAACCAACTAGAATGCCAAATATGATTAGAACTAGATTTTGTGAGGTGGAATAAAACAAAAAAATACATGATTTTAAATGGCAAAAGCAGGGGTTGCTTAACAAATGTCAGAAGGAAATGTATACTAATAATAAACACAATCCTAGCTAAATTACACAAGTACAGTATACACCCACTAGAGTCACTGGGGGTCATTTGTAAAGTTTACACGGCACATTTTTTTTTTCCCGCAAATGGTTGTTTGTGCACATGTTTCCCTAAACACTTCAAATTTTGCACTGCTGTGCATGACAAGTTTCTCGTGATGTCATCATTTCTTTTTCTGCAATTCAATCAATGATCCTTTATCATCACCAATTTGTCACTCATGTGCCACACAAATAAATGACTGCTGCTATCAGTCTCCATGGAGATTAAACATTGTAGCTTACGCTCTCTAATTTTATATGCCATTTAAAGTCATGTCAGGTTTAGTTTCTAAGGCCTAAGGGATGCATATTTTCCTTCAAGTAATGGGACAATTATTATTATTATTATAATCATTTGAACCATTCAAAATGTCCCATGAGGCCACAGAAATCAGATTCACTTGTACCATTTAAAAAGTTTTTTACACAAATGAGTAATTTTAACCCTTTTAGGGTGATGGCATACCAGATGTTCTAATCCCTGCACCTAACCTCCTTCTGCATAAACAACAAAACACTGCGAAAAGACCATTTTGCCGCAATTGTGTTTTACTTGTGGCGATCCAGTACACACAAGGGAAAGACAATTTTAGATTTGTCACCCACAGACAGCACAGATGTACAGCAGGAAATAGATGTTGTGTGCCAGTACCCTTGGGCAAATTGTGGCAAGAGAAAGAAAATGCCTTCTATCTATATGCCTTCTATATAGACATCTTCTATAAGCTTTTATATGAGAAGCCAGAGTTTACAACTTGCCACAGATGTACTAAGGTTAAATTCCAATAAAATTGTCATTTTTTTCAACAAGTGGTAGTGTTTCCCTATTTATCAAAAGTCTAGTAGAAGTAGAAACACCACAGGCCCTCAGCCTTAGTGCAATTTAGCAGACCACAAGAGATAAAAAACCGTAAACAAAAGCAAAAAAAAAGGTAGGATGAAAAACACATAGGTGGTGAGATAACTGAAGATCAAGTAATGCTGTAAATCTAAAGTCGGAAATACCTGATAGTGCCCCTGTCACTTCACTTTAATGTAAACTGCCGGAAGGTAGCACGCGCAAACCACCTTGTGAGGCAGATGCCTATGTCCATAAGGGCTCTGACATACAGGGAGATTAGTCGCCCACAACAAATCTCCCTTGTTGCATCCCGCCAAGCGAGCGGATCTTACCGTGTATGGGGACCTTTAGGCTGAGGGCACGTGGAGCATATGATGTGCTTTTTTTCTGCCCTGCATTTTTCCTTCGGGCTGAAAGAAGCAGATCCTCTTCCCTATGCTGCTCTGTGTGTCTGCACTGAAAATAACAGTATCCACCTAAATGCAGACACACAGAGCAAAACATATGTCAGCCTGTCGGGGCAACCTACGTTTCGCTCCGTGCACCTACACACTCGTCATTTTCAGCACAGGCACCCAGAGCAGAGAAGGGAACAGGATACAATTCTTTCAGCCCAAAGGAAAAATGCAAGCTGAGAGAAGCGGGAATTCAGACTGATGGGTGGGGAAGGCTAGTAGAAGGTTGTAGTAGTCCAGGCAGGATAAGGTGAGAATAGGGTCGTGCTTTGGCAATACTTGTGTGGTAATTACTTTTTTCCTGTATATACAGTATATGTCATACAAACACATATTTATTTATATATATATATATATATATATATATATTGACATACATAAAAGCTGAAATAAAAACTTTTTAAAAAATGTTAAAATTTCACTTTTCTCTACCTAGTTCCTGCAAACAGAATGCCACTATACATACTCTAAAAAGTATTGTTCCAGATTAGTATATAAAATAATAACACTTGTAGTAATAAAATCACTCCAGTTGCACACATCACGTCCCACAGGTACACTTTGTCTCTCACTGCACTGACCTGTCTTGATGTTTCTTGAAATTCACTTTGGGGCGAGCTAGCAAATCCAAACGACTCCCGTGAGAAACTGCACACGAAGCCAAAGACATTTTAAATGGGAATAATGCTACCGTAACCCACCTGGGAGGAAACAAAGGGATCAATAATGAAAATAAGACAGGAATGTACCATGTAGCCCAAAAGCCCAAATGTAAAATTGTATTTTATCTTGAAAAATTTAGTTTTTAGGGTAGAGGTGCAAAGGGATATATGTATGGAGCCAGATCATACAGAGAAATATTTAAATACAGTCCCAAAATAGCATGACACATTTCATGCTCCTAGGCGGATCCGCTTCTCTCAGCCAGGCAGAAAAGCGCAGGGCTGAGAGAAGCAGATTAACGCTTGGTCTGCCCTCGCCCTTAGGAGATGCTCGCTTGTGTGTGGAAAAGTCACAGGGGATGTCTCTTCTAATTGTAATACACAGGAATAGCTATGTGCCTGAAAAATGGAATGGATGTATTTTTTTTAAGGCTCACGCTTAAACCTGGCCTCTGGCCCAGGATAGGTAAATAATAAAATTTTCTGAAGTATATTCCCATTGTGTGCTGTGTTTCCATCACCGGGAGCTCACTCCTGGTGCAAGCGGCCACATTGAGGCACACATATATATGAGTGAGGGTCCAGGCCCACTCAGTATGTGTATGCGCGTTGCCTAATTTTCACATTTTGTGCATCGGGTATCCTGCATGTGTAAGCGCATGCATGGCTGCCCACACTGGAAAAGCGTTCTTGATGTGGAAGCCACAGTATGATGTACAGATATACCTAAGAATATACAACTGTTTTCCCCATTTTTTGGTGCAGGCTAAATAGTCTGCACCTCTGAAAGGGAAAAAAAAAAGTTGTATTTTCTTACGTATTTCCCTCTATCATATGCTATGCCTCCCGAAAAAAATGTCATTATATTAATACAACAAATCCATGACTTGCACTTGGGCATACAATCCCTCATTTGCACCCATTAGGCTCTTCTGCACTAGAATTTAATTTCTACACATACGGCATGTACTCATAAGTGCAAAGACACACAGGCAGACAATAATAAAGAATTGGGGAGGCTTATTCTCCCCAAAAAAGCCAGTTTTTGTAGATGATACATAATAGATAGATATATAGATGGATGATAGAGAGATATGTTCTTCGTCTTTCTATTAATAGCACTCCTAAACAAAAATAAAATACTGTACAGTATGTATATCTGGAATGTTGAGTTTTTATGATAAAGAGTCTTACTGTAATCTGTAAAACCAACATTTCTATATCGAATAAAACTATCTGTTTGGCTATCTTATGCTAGCTCAGATTCCACAAGGAATGAAAAACTATATTTGTCAAAAAATAAAAATTGCTTAAGCGGGACTCTATAGATTTCTGGGTACCCGGTTTCTGGATCATATATTCCACACCTGGATCTGCACCTTGCACATCTCATACATTACAGAATAGGGCAATGCATCCAGGCGCAGATACAGCATTTGTCACACTTTTACAGTGCTGCTAACAACCACTGATGGCACAGAGGAAACCATACCCTAGTCATAGGCAAACAATAATGAAGGCTTAGCCTCCCCAAAATAAGTTGATTGTTTAATATAAGCTCTCAAATTGAAAAAAGACAGTATTTTTACACAGCTGTTTAGTGATATACAGATAATAGGGATCAAGAGAAAGCATTCATTTTAATGGCATTTTTTTTAAATAGTACTTTGATAAAACGGTCTCTCAAACTGTGCTCAAACATCCCTCATCGGTCCCTCTGTATTCTGTTGCTTACAACGTTAGTCCTCGTTAATGACGTTGCCAAACTTGGTATTTGCCAGTTACTAAGAGCCAGCACGCACCTCACTTACTTACCCAAGTCTCTTCTCCTTTTGATTCGTCTTCCCCGCGCCCCTGTCTCAATCGGCTAGCCCTCCCACCTCCCACTGCCTCCGTTGCTAGGAAACATGAACGCTCGTGTTTCCACGGCAACTTGCAGATTCACGTGGGAGCAACCTCCGTGTCACGTGGTGAGCAAATGAAACCCGGGGAATAATGGGACGTGCGTTACATGATATGGGTGTTGAATGCAAGAAAGGACGTCCGAAATGTATTCTCTCACCTTCTGTCGTTTCTCTCAGGGTCATTTAGCTGCCTGTTTTAAAGTCTAATGTATTTTGTTCGTCCAGCTGTGTCTGGCATTTGGAATCATTTGACCTAGATAAAGTTCAATATGATAAGTCACCCTCTCGACACCAATTCATCAGTTTATAACTAGGTAACAGAAACAAAGCCATTGTACTTTTCGCAGCACTCACTCAAGAAAATGCATAAGCGTTTACCTCTAGTCTGATACTGACCCCACCCCATCCCCAGCTTTGGGCACCCCTAGGGGCAGTTCACAATCTGGAGACCAGTGGCGTAACTATATGTTACTGCAAATTCAATTAAGGGCCCCACAAAATTGGTAGTTTGATTGAGGGCAGTGGCACACGGGAAGATTAGTCGCCCACAATAAATCTTCGATATTGCAGGCAACTAATCTCCCCAAAATGCCATCCCACTGGTAAGAATGTAAATCGCCGGTGAGATGGCATACGTATCATCCAAAGTTTCCTTGAGAGGCAACTTCAGGTGACTTTGGGAAACCGAAGTATGCCACCTCACCGGCGATTTACATTGTTGCCGGTGAGATGGCATTTCGGGGAGATTAGTCGCCCACAATAGCAGAGATTTATTATGGGTGACTAATTTCCCATGTGCCACTGCCCTTATTCTACCTTGATATATTAAATTTGTTTGTTAATTAGGGTGAAGACACGTGGAGCTACAGAGTAACAGCTACTTGTCAAGGCTACAAAATGCCAGAAACATTGCCATAGACAATACTGAGAATTGTCTCTGCTAAAACACACATAGAGACAATTGCCAGTAAATGATCAGCATTGTCCATTTTTGTAGCCACAACAAGTAGCTGCTACTAGTAGCTCTGTGTGTCCTCACCCTTAGGGCCTCACTGGGCCCTCTGCACTACTGGGCCCCTCTGCAGCCACAGGGTCTGCTTCGTCTTTAGTTACACCCCTGCTGGAGACCCAAGCACTGGTTATTGGTTAACAAACCTATCTATAATTATGAATTTAAAAAAAGAATACATTAGACACACACATATGTATACATTCTTACTGTGTCATATCAGTCCATTTATAGATATGATACATGTGTTGTTTGTAGCAGGAATAGACTTAGGGGGATATTTACTAATCCACGAAAGCTCTGAGCGTTCGTTCGAACGCTCCGAGCATATTTTCCGCAATTTTTTTGTCGCTTGCGCGACTTTTTCGTACCTTGTACGACTTTTTCGTACTTTGCGACAAAATTTGTGCGACAAAATCGTATTGTCGTGCTGAGTACGAAAGTTTCAGATTCATTCAAGCTTCGTTATCGTGACTTTCCTTGGGCCAGGTTGGAGTTGCACAGTGCGATTGAGTCCTATGGGAGGCTTCCAAAATCATGCACAGAAGGATCAAATTCGGAAAGGTTTTCCTGCATTTTACGATTGTTCAGTATGAAAATTTTGTGACTTTCGGATTGCCAATACAATATTATTGTGACTAATACGATTTTTTCATAAGCATATTCGTGATATTTGCGATTTCAAGAAATTATCGTATCCAATCCGAATTTGTCCCATTCAGGATTCAAACTCGTGTTTTCATGAATGTGCCCCTTAGTGTATCTTCATTATCTTAAAGACATCTCATATAAATGCCCTCCTGTGTTTTACTATGGCATTTTAGTCCGGAAACAGCATCCTTCTACAGAAAAAATAAAATGACAAGCTCAGTGAAATTTGCCACCCGGCGAGCTGTCTCTTAGGAAACAATAAACGCTATTCAAATATATATTGTTAATGACAGGAGAACCATTGAATAGTCTGTCACTGTGTAATTAATGGAAGAATGCAGACCTACGTGTATGTGTTGGCTATAGTCACCTCACTCAGTAACTGTATAAACAGTAGAGGTGACAGTGCTCCATGTTTAAAAGCACTAAATGAAAAACAACAAAGGAAGAAAAAAACTCATAACAAGGAGAACTTTTATAACAATTATATCAAAGGGAAAAAATATAAGAGTCAAGAATAAATATATTTTTCCTTATACTTTTAATTACTTTTTTTACACAGACATACTTGATTCCTCATACTATGATAGCCCCCATTCTGGGACATGAAGCAGAGAAATCAGAATCCTTCACCTTTGGTGTTGCATCTGAGGCTACAGGTCATCAGTGGGGGCCCTGAAGTTTTTGTTTGTTTTGTGTAATCTGTAATTATGTTAGCTGCAAAAATGAAGAATGAAAAGTACCATATATGCAGGACAGTTGTTTCTCCTCAAAATTGATTTTAGGTTTTTACACATGTTATCTTACAGCCAACAATAACAAGTAATAAATCTTATACAGTCTGGGCAGACAGTGCTAGGGGAGACAGTATTACGGATGAAGCACATAATGGTACTGAACTAGAAAACAACAGTATTTTAAAGTGCACCTGTCACCCTGTCAACACTGTCTGAAATGTTCCCCCACCAGAGGCACAGGCTAATAGGCCCTGAATTCTGGTTGTGGAAAACAATATTTCTTTAAAAAAAAACATACAGCCCCCACCATTGCTAGGCTGCCTGCACAGGGAGGGAGCTCTCAGTGCAGGCAGCCATGTTGTTTGCTGTGCATGCGCATAATGAGCACATCTCCCTGTTCATTATGTGCATGCGCCTGATGTAGAAGCTGTGGATGCGATTCACCCTCCTACTTCACACGCATTCGCATAATGAGCGAGTTGTGGCGCATGTGAGTTTCACAACATGGCTGTCTGCACTGGTAGTTTCCTCTAAAAAAGCTATTGTTTCCCCCATCCAGAGTGCAGCCCCCACCTTTGGTAGGGGAAACAATTTAAGGGTGATAGTTGCCCTTTAAAGGACAAGGAAAGGCTAAGTCACTTGGGGGTGCCAAAATGTTAGGCACCCCCAAGTGATTTTAATCGCTTACCTTGTACCCCGGGCTGGTGCCCCTGTTAGCTCTGTATTGCTTTCAGTTAAAAAAGCATTACAATATTTACATTTATCTCACTGGAGATATGCCCTTGCAATGACAAAATAGCCGTGTGTGTGTGAAATATCATACCTTTAAAATACATAAGGCATTATTAAAATTTACCCTTCCATACATCAGCAATAAAATCAAAACATTTTTGCAACTATAAAAAAATGACAGATTTTAAGTCACCCACACAACATAAGGCTTTCTCAACCATTAGTGCCAATTATTTATCAAGGTGTTGTCAAACCTTTTCCATGTTGTAAACCTGTCTGAACAGTCTGATCTGCAACATATTGCAACATAATCGAATGCCATGTTATATTGAAATGATGATCTGATAAAAAGACGTTAATAAAGCTTATGAGGATTCTGGGGGCCCAGATCTCTTAAAGGAACAGTAACACTAAAAAATGAAAGAGCTTTAAAGTAATAAAAATATAATGCACTGTTGCCCTGCACTGGTAAAACTGGTGTGTTTGCTACAGTAACACTACTATAATTTATATAATAAGCTGCTGTGTAGCCATGGGGGCAGCCATTCAAGCTGGAAAAAAGGAGAAAAGGCACAGGTTACATAGCAGATAACAGATAAGTTCTGTAGAATACAATAGTGTTTTATCTGTTATCTACTATGTGCCTGTGCCTTTTCTCCTTTGAATGGCTGCCTCCATGGCTACATAGCAGCTTATTTATATAAATTATAGTAGACTTTCTGAAGTAAACACACAACTTTTACCAGTGCAGGGCAACAGCACATTATATTTTAGTTTCTTTTATACACTTTCATTTTTTGGTGTTACTGTTCCTTTAAAGGACATGGAAAGGCAAAGTCACTGGGGGGTGCGAAAATGTTAGGCACCCCCAAGTGACTTTAATCGCCTACCTTTTACCCCAGGCTGGTGCCCCTGTTGGGAGAGAACAGCACCTGGATAGCTGCAGCACTTCCTTCTTCCTGGTTCGCGAACGCGCGCATGCGCAGTAGAGTGAAACGAGAAGTCGGCTTTTCACTCTACTGCGCATGCGCCTATCGCATAGTCGCAGCTAAACAAAGCAGGAAGGAGGAGCGCATCGCTACAGGTACCCCGGGCTGGTGCTGTTTTCTCCTAACACCACCAGCCCCCCCCTTGGCACCCCCAAGTGACTTTGCCTTTCCTTGTCCTTTAAAGGTCACCGATTTTCTGAGCACCAACCTCTGTTTGGACAGTGTTAATTTGGGACATCACATAACATTTTGAGGGTAGTATACTTCAACAGAATTCAGGCAAATTGATGTATGTGTATTTTTTGACATCTTAGTGTTATAGCACATGGGGCGCATTTTCATATGTAGTAATTGCCTCTCCCTCAAGAAAGCACCCAAAATAATGCCATAAGGAATTGATGCATATAAAATATATTGTATAAAATATATAATTGTGCGAAATTGCCTTCTTCTGCAGAAGACATATAATTTAGAGCAAATCCAGGGACAGAAACATGGGATTGCACATGTAAATTAGGAACCAGCTCACAATTATGCACATGAGGTATACTGTAGCTATCTTTAAACTGCATAAGATAAGGATAGCTTATATAGAGCATGTTCTGTTTTAAATGAATACTGTCATGGGAAAACATGTTTTTTTCAAAACACATCAGTTAATAGAGTTTCTCCAGCAGAATCCTGCATTGAAATCCATTTTTCAAAAGTGCAAACAGATTTTTTTTTATTTAACTTTGAAATTTTACATGGGGCTAGCCATATTCTTCATTTCCCACAGTGCCACAGCCATGTGACTTGTGCTCTGATAAACTTCAGTCACACTTTACTGCTGAGCTGCAAGTTGGAGTGATATCACCCACCTCTCAGCAGCCGATCAGCAGAACAATGGCAAGGTAGCAAGATAGCAGCTCCCAGTAGATATCAGAATAGCACTCAATAGTAAGAAATCCAAGTCTGGCTTGGGACTCCTCCAGTTACATGGGAGTAGGCAAAACAATAGGTTATCTGAAAGCAGTTCTAAAGTGTAGCACTGGCTTTTTCTGAAAGCTCGGACTCAGGCACAATGCACTGAGATGGCTGCCTACACACCAGTATTACAGCTAAATAAAATTTTAAATGGTAGAGTGAATTATTTGCTATGTAAACAATGTAATTTAGAAATGAAAAGTACACAATAAAAATCATGACAGAATCCCTTTACCATTCATGTTTGCGTGTGTGATTACCAGATGCACTGGAATAAACAAAATGTGGTAATTTAAACCAATAAATTGCTAACACCCAGGGCTCTTCAAAGAATGAAATTGTCTCCTTGACAACTGGAGTCTTCCTCACTTATGATTTTTGGGTTGAACTAAGGAAATCAAATTAATTGTCCTATGGAAAATTCCTTCTTATTACAGGGTTTTACTGATAAAGGAGGACATGTACTTGAAACTAGATATCAAAATGATAAAAAGCATAAGATAAATAGGTATTTATTTTTTGTTACCAGTGCATATCCCACATATTTCATGGTTGCTAACTTTGCTAGACACGAATAAGAATATGTGCTTTCCTACAGTTAAAGCAGCACTTTATATACACTTAGAGGATTATGTAATAAAACGCACTAAGTTTGCACAGAAGCAGTAACCCATCGCAAGGAATGGCTGCATCGCTAGTGCAGAGAACACAAATTGCAATCTCTGCACTAGAAGAGCCAAAATTCTGCTTTAATCAGAATGTTAGCTTTTTGACAGCAACAGTGATCTCAACTTGCCTCATGGCTGGAGTGCCCCAGCTTAAAAGAAGTGAAAACAGCCTTAGCGGCCAAAAGTCTGATGAATATGGTTTCCTCTATGATCAGTTATTCTACAGATATATTAAGTCCAGATAACCCCTTAAAATGTTACACATATATTTGCAATGATTTATCTACACTGGACAAATTTGCCCATGTGCAGTAACCTATGGCAACCAATTGTTGCATTCATCGTTCTACCTACAGCTGGCTGAAAACGCCAATCTCTGATTGATTGCTATGGGGAACTGCCAAATTTGCCCAGTGTTGATAAATGAGCCCTTGAGTAATTTAGTTTATATAATCTAAAGTTGTAATTTTAGTTATGTATCATGTTTATACGTATTATTAACATTTATTATTAACATTTATAAAGTGCCAACATATTCCGCAGCACTGTACAATAAGTGGGTTTCATACATTGGACATACAGAGTAACATATAAAGCAATCAATTACCGATACAAGAGGTGAAGAGAGCCCTGCCCAAAAGAGTTTACAATCTACAAGGAGAAAGGGTTGATATCAAACGTACACAGTTTAAACATTTTAGTAATGTGTCAAAACATCATAAGGTGATGAAAATATGCTACAGGTATGTTTTGGTAATGCAAAAAATCCACTATGGCTACTGCATGTCATTCATAAAGAAGAACTGGCTAAACTGCATGTTTTTGAAACAGGTCTAACCTCTTGCACTGTTCTCCTATCATTTAACCAATCAGTCTCTTAGGTAAAGCTACTAATTTAGCCAGACTATACAATTACAAATAAGGAATATCTAATTCAATAGATTTGATCTCTGTAGTTACTGTGTGTAGTTACTATTATGTGAAATCCATAGGCAAATCCTTTATTTTTTTGTAATCTTTATAGATCAGGGATTTGTGTTAAAAATATGGATGCAAACAACTTTTTGGATTTGGTCAAGAACCAAATCCTTCTGAAAAGATTCAGCTAGATACAGAACCAACTGGGAACTGTAATTCGCATATTTAAATTTGTGAAAAATATAAAAACTGTTTTACAGGATTTGGTCTTTGCCCAAATCCTATGTGTTCAGCAAATTCAAAGCCTCAGCATCATGTGCTGTTGAATCTCTGCACAGCAGAACCCAATTTTTCTTTATTGTTTTTTTATAGCTCATAGATGTTGCAATTTTCGTAAAGCTTACAAGGGGATTACATGATTTGGCCATGGGCAAAAGGATTTTTTATTTACACAGTTCACAATAAATTTCTTGTAGGGTTCAGTTTTGGATAAGTATTTGGCCAAATCATTTTTGGAGGATTCAGTAATTTAGCAAATCCAAAAATTACAAACTTGACGTATCCCTTGTAAAATACTGGTGAATATGCAGAAAATGAAGTTATAGTGGTCACCTTACTCTGAGTAATGTAAACTTGAGATACCAAAGAACATTTGTACAACTTAAAAGTGTACTATTAAAACTGTAGGGATTATTCAAATATTGTTTTTCACTGGAAAAAAAATTACTTTCAGTTCTACATGCTGGTCACATATTTTTCAGAGATCTCTTATCTACTATAGATGTGCATCAGCCCAATTCATTTCAAACCCTTCAATAAAGCACCAATCATTTCTCCTAGCAACCACAGTTAAAATACAGAAATACTTTTGAGTCTGTTTGACCATGAGTGTAATGTTTAATAATAGGTTTTTAACTTGAAATGTGCCAGGAATTTGAATTACTAGTTAAAATCTAGCAGATGTGTAATTTTGAAATGGAAAATATGACAGGCTTACAATAGTTTGTACTCTAAGTAATTAACTTTTTTTCTAATTTTAGCACAGATAATTATGAGCAGTCCAAAATGGAAAAGATAAGGACTAAAGGCCAGTTTGGAATCTATATTTGCAGGGGGAGGTAAGTAGAAATCATAGCACTTCAGCAGACCTTTAGGTCATTTACAATACCAACTTGCAGTTGTAGACCGCTAGACTGGCTGCAGCCAATTTCTACTGTCACCTCCGAACCAGGTGGTAGCTTCAGGAATTCCACAGTGGCTTCATTCAGTTGCTGCAGCACAGTAGTCTAGATACTTTCAAACTAGAAACTACTTTCCAAATGTGCCAAATTACACTTTGTACTGTTTCACCCACGGTTATCTATGATTTATTGAAAAGTTTTACGCATACTTAAAATATCTACCATTAAAATAAAGTACAATGGCTTGCAAAATTATCCATCCCCAAGTATTAAACTCTGATTTTAGTGGTTTTAGAGTTTTTTGAAACCACGAAAAAATAAATTTCCACTAAAACAACAAATGTCTAGTCGTAAGATCCAAATATAAAAAGCATAAATGAATTAATATGTGAAACGAATATGAAAGAACATGAAAACCTCAAAACCTAGAATTTTTGTGCACTTACAAAGGAAAAAGAGCCTCTAAAACCACAAATTAAATAAAGATTGTTACAGTTTGGAACAGCTCCCATTGACTGCTACTTGACCCATTTGATGGCATAGTTTTGTCTTTTTTTGTGTGTTGTTTTCGCTTAATAATTTTTTTTTTGTGTGGATAATTAGAATAATCCAGGATTTTTTGTCCTAAAAAGCATGATTTGTAAAAATGAAAAAAATACGAACATTATTAAAAGGGCTCCCTAGTTTTTAGTGTGACATTGTTATATCTCACAAAAAACAAGAAAACTAAAAAACAGAAATATTTTGTTTATCCATTTTTGAAACATTTTTGGGTAAGACAGAGCCACAGATTCTCAGCTGGAGTTCTCTGACTGGGCCATTGCAGGACACTGGCATTTTTGTTCTTGAGCGACTCTAATACTACTTTGGCCTTATTTTTGGGATCATTGTTCTGCTGAAAAATAAACATTCTCATAAAATTTAAGAGCTTATTTAACAAAACAAGTGCAGTGTTTCAAATAAATAGTGCATATAAATTTTCTCGGCTACCAATGCAGTTTCTGCAAAAACCGCACACTGTATTATGGGCCAGAGTACATTGTGTGCAAAAGGATCTCATGGTTTATCACACAATTTTTACATACAAAAATAAAACACAATAACTATGAATGTCAGGGGTCAGCTGAACAGTGTGATGGCCAAAATGCGTAGCACCCTACCAGCATATAATGTGTTAAAAAAGTATGAAACCATATATTTTTGGAAAGTAAACATGCCTTTCTGCTGTAAACTACCAAACTATAAAATCATAAAATAATTTTTAAAATAAATTTGTTTAAAATAATAAAATAGCATAATCCATAAACTTAAGTAGTGGTCAAAATACCTTATTCAGTGTTCATGTTGAAAATCCAGTGTTGAGTCACAGAGTTCATGTTGAGTCATTTTGTTACCATTTTTTGTAGCAGGTAGGACTCTGACAGCTATGGAGCTCAGTGGTCTTGCAGAGTCCTAGTAGCAGGAAGTGCGTGGGCGGTTTAACATCAACATCAAATTTTCATAATTTGTTTTGACAGATTTGTCCAGTTTTTAAATGGTACTGCACATTTATAAAATGTAATGTCGAAGCGTGCATAACTTACCTTTCAAAATGATAGTTTATGACCAAAAATTTTCCTGCAACAGTTACTCCAGGCTGCCTAACCCATCACTTATTTGCCCCTCACCCCACTGGGGTAACATCCACAAAGTTTAGGTTAAATCACTAGGAGATGCATATTTGCACTGGCCGAGAGATCAAAAAATTGTGCTCTGTGTTCAAATGCCACCTTTCTTTATTTACCCAGTAAATACTTGACATGGAAGAATTACAAGTTAGTTATTGTGTACTGTGTGTGCTCCCACCACAAAACAGCTTAAGGACTACCCAGAAAACTACGAATAATGCCCCAATCCAATGTGGTTTTATAAGATTGGCACTCTGTGAGCAATTTGACCTTTCCTTGTCCTTTAATGGTTATCTGTCAATTTGTATGTTTTTTTTTAAACTGTAATGCTAATATATAAATAGTTACCTCTACTGGAAATTTTCTCAAGCTGTAAATAAAAGTATGTAGCGGCTTGTGCATGCGCATGTATTTAAATGCAGATCATTGAACCTTGGCGAACTCTATTTCCTTGTTATCATTGTTGAGGAAGAATAAGCACTTTGAAAGAAGTGGGTTCACAAAAGATTATAATTGATTGCCATGGAAACACAATAGTTAATATAGGGAATACCTTTAATGTCATTATTAATTTGTATAACTGGTCAAACAGTTCAATTCAGTGAAAAGTTAAGCATTGCACTTGTTATTTGTTTGAGTTCTTGAGGTTTTACATAGATACATAGTTGCTAAGGCTGAAGAAAAGCATTCATCTATTGAGCTTAGCCTTACATACTGTAAATCCTGTCCTTGTTGATTAAAATGAACTCTGAGAAATGAACATTGAAAGAAATGAACACCAAGGGCTTTTGACCGACACTGTGGTCTAGAAGAGAACTGTTGTGGTCAAAATGCCCAAAATTGCCTGTCGCCACTAACCATAGCAAAGCAAGGTTAACACAGCCAGTGGACACCCAAAATAAACATTCCTGAGTAGTGCAAACCTGTCACCCCCCAGTGTCATTTCCCATGCTCTGCTCTAGGAAACAGTGACAGATTTAAGCTGCACAGGCCTTCTAGTACACCAGTGCTGTCCAACTTCTATGGTGCCGAGGGCCGGAATTTCTCTAGCATACATGGTGGAGGGCCGCTAATGGAAGCCAGTTTTGACCACTCCCCTTTTTGAAACCACACCCACTTAAAACCACACCTATTTTATCACAATGGTGGTAGCACAGCAAAATCCCAAATGCTTGGTCCTTACTGTGGGGATATCAACCATCATTCATATGTGAAAGAATTATGTCATATTAAGATATACCCTTAAATTCCATATGCCTCCTCCTCCCCTGTGGATAGCAGAGCAACCCCCCAGTACATAATTACACACCTTATGGACCATTTAATGGCTATTTCCAATTGCTAACAAACTCCCACAACAAACCCCTGCCAGGTTCACCTCCCACAAGCAGCATAGGGCAAGCAGAGTATGGCACACACAGGCAGCACTCTGCCTGTCCTATGCTGTCTGTGTGTGCCATACTCTGCCTGTCCTACCCTGCCTGTGTGTGCCATACACTGCCTGTCCTATGCTGTCTGTGTGTGCCATACTCTGCCTGTCCTACCCTGCCTGTGTGTGCCATACTCTGCCTGTCCTATGCTGTCTGTGTGTGCCATACTCTGCCTGTCCTACCCTGCCTGTGTGTGCCATACTCTGCCTTCCCTAAGCTGCCTGTGTGTGCCATACTCTGCCTGCCCTACCCTGCCTGTGTGTGCCATACTCTGCCTGCCCTACCCTGACTGTGTGTGCCATACTCTGCCTGCCCTACCCTTCCTGTGTGTGCCATACTCTGCCTGCCCTACCCTTCCTGTGTGTGCCATTCCCTCCCTGAGCTATGCTGCCTGTGTGTGCCATACTCTACCTGCCCTATGCTGGCTGTATGTGCCATACTCTGCCTACAGTACCTATGTCTGAGGTGTGAAGAAGTGAACAATGGGAGTGATTACAGGCTGAGCCTGAGGTGTGAACCCTGCAGGGGGTGAACAATGCAGATATTAAAAGGTGTGAAAAACAAAGGGGATTACATTTTTATACAATACAGAGGGATTACAGCCTGAATCTGAGATGAGAACCATGCAGGGGGCCAGTTAATGTCAGTACTGATACCATTTAATGCTTACACAAAGGTAAGTCATCAAAGCAGCCAGACAGAGGGGGGGGGGGGGGGCACACAGAGGGGGGTCGGGACAGCACTGTAGTACACCAAAGCTATTAAAGAGAACCCCTTCCCTAAAGGTGCATAAACACCACACATCTGAGAATACATATATACTGTAGTATTTTTATACACAAACTTACATGGATTCCCAAGTTGAAATGAAACCATTACTGTTTGCCTCTGACTTGTAAGAACCATTCCCGAGTGGTGGCTTTATTTGGGTTTTGAGTTCCACTTCATGGAAAACACATGAGTTAACAGAGCCTAGTCTTCTTTGTTTGTGCCTGTACCAAAGCTCATGAGATGCAGTGTGCAGCATCATTCACCTTGGTCTTGTCAGTATAAACCCATAGTTAAAAACTGCATTCCTGTGTGGTGGAGCACTAATGCACCCCATACACGGGCCGATAGAAGCTGCCGATATCGGTCCCTTGGACCGATTCGGCAGCTAATCGGCCCGTGTATGGGCAGAAACGAGCGGCCTGGCCGACCGATATCTGGCCTGAAATTGGCCAGATATCGATCGGCCAGGTTAGAAAATCCGGTCGGATCGGGGACCGCATCGGCTCGTAGGTGGGGATATCGGGTAAAGATCCGCTTGCTTGGCGACATCGCCAAGCGAGCGGATCTTATAGTGTATGGGGACCTTAAGAATATACTGAAACATTTATCTAATTGTATAGTGTTAATAAATCATGCACTTCACATAGCCTCCTGTCTTACCATTTTAATCTGACTTAGTAGGATGCAGTTTTGTATTACAAGTCTTAACATTTGCACGAAGTTTAATAACTCATTGTAGCTAATCAGCAGGTAGCATTTTTATGTCTGAACATAAACATCTGGGAGTACCCCATACTCTCAGCTCTGCAGCCAGATTTACCTATCTACAGGGAGTGCTATTAGGTTTTTATATAGGCATCTAAACCGTAAGCCCTCAGGCCTGAACCCTGAACATTCAGGCACTTATACAGAAAATATAACCCTGCTTATGTTCAGAACACCGTGTGCATAAACCGATTCCTGCTGCAATAGCTGGTTATGTATCCAGTGACCTACAATGTGACACTGTCTGCTCAGGGAATGTGCTGTCACTGACTTCTTTTCAAAGTGCGACATGTGAGAAGCTGTGAGAATACCTACAGAGAGGAAATTAGCTCCTCTGAAGCAGTAGATTATTCATCAGTAACCAAGAATGGATCAAAGTGCAGTAAACAGTAACAGCAATTAAGGTGCAAGCCCATATATACCTGAAGAGAAAGTTGGATCTCACATGAGATCAGATGCAGAAACAAGATACTCCCTCATCTCATTAGCCCCATGACTCAGTGGGACCTTGCACAAATATAATGTACTATTAACATCTAGCATACTAGCCAAATTAACTTGTATGCAATGGCCTAAAAGACTAAGGCATGCACTGAATTTTTTTTTAGTATACATTTGTGTTCATTAAGTCCCCATACACGAGGCGATTTCACTCGTTGTGCGGCGAACGATTATATCGACAAAAGATCGTATGGCTATCGGGTTTCCATTCGATATGCCATCCACGGGCAACGATAATTTGCAAAAGATTTCATCATTATCGTAAAATACGTACGATCGTACATCTACGTACGATCCAATGTCGTGGCAGAAGCGGTATTTATTTATTTCGTTGACTTCCGCTGCTGGCAATCATGACATGCGCAGGGAACAATCGTTCGAAGACAAATGTCTGACACTCACACCAACTGGCAGATTTTATCGTTAAACGACTAAAAGTTTTAAACCTGGCCGATCGATTTTGGGGACGATAATGTTGGGTCGATTAGTGGGCCGACGATCGTTCGCACACCATCAACTATACAATAACTTAACGATAGTATCGGATCGTTCGGGAATCGGTCGTTTGACAGTAAAAAATCGGCCTGTGTATGGGGGCCTTTACTTAACTTCTAGCTAGTCTCTGTTGTCTGTGTGTATTCACTGCTATGCAAGTACTTACCAGGTGATGGCAGACAACAGCCATTATTTATAACAGTTACCATATATAAATAACATTCAGTGCAATTCATCTTACAAAATACTATGATGTCTGTAGCACTTGTGTCTCATGGATGACCTGTGTTACCTTGGTCTCTAGCACTGGTCTATGGAGATATAAAAAGGACACAGGCATCCTAACTACTGTAGGGAAATGCTGAAACTACAAGAAAGATTCCATCCAGGCAGAGGTCAGTGCAGATGGGAAAAATCAGAAAACAAGTGTAGTTTGTGGCATTCGGTGAGAGATTAAAGCCCTTACAATTAGATTTTGAGAAATACAAGCCTCCATGTTTTCAGTGTGCTTGTGGTTGCAGATTTCAGACAGTGATAGGTCAGCAACAGGCATACAGGTCATAAATGGGCACAAGACAGACTTGGTAAGCACTTCTCCCATTACCAGTCCCATCACAAATGTGATTGCTGTGTGTGTGTGCATAGACTGGTGCATATGAACAATAATAGACTGCTAACCTTCCCCATGTAAAAATATTCTTACAGCCTTCTAAACATGCATATCTGCAATAGACACGGCAGTTTTAAACCTTCTTAACTGCATAAGAATCCACATCCTGCATGGCTAGTTCGCAACTGATTTGGATGCATGGCTGCACAAAAAGATGTCCAGTCTGCCACATGCATCTCAATAAATTGCTTATTAGCGATGCAGGATGTGCATTCAACATGTGGCTGGTATAAAGGCGGTGAGATGGCAACCCTAGCCTGGGAGCTTAGTGGGGGTGTCTTTAGAAGCTTTGAGAATGTAAAAGCTGTCACAAATAAGGGTATAATAGACTGAAGGGCAAATTTATCTGCCCTTTGTGAAGATCAAAATAGGGCATCCAGGAGCATTCCCTGTAATTCTATTTTGTACAATTTATCAAAACTATCCTGGCTGCCAAAAAGTTTTTCTTTTCTATTTTAGATTAAATGTTAATCTAAAACCATCATTATCTCTTTAACAAGCAGTAGGTGTTGGTGCCTGTTGTAAAAGTAATGACTATCAGTACTATGTAAATAAAATTCTTAATAAAAATTATTGCAAAAAGTTACTATTTGAATAATGAATAGAAACACACAGTTTCCATTCACCTGGGGAAGGGGAAAAGGTTCATTTGTGCATTAATTCAGTGTGATAATGAGACAGATACACACCCAGAAGAATAATTTGCTGGAAAAGAACCTATATAAAGAACCTATATTAAAAGAATAATAGATAAATACATAGTATAACAATAAATACAAATAAATACAAGGTACAGTTGCAATAAGTTAAAAATAAAAGAGACAAGAGGATAGAGCTCCCTTCCTCGTAGAGCTTACAATCTATATGGGAGGGTAACTTACAGACACAAGTAGGCAAATACAAGTGCTGTAGGTTACAGTGGGTGACACTGCAATATAATGTAAGTGCTAGTTCCTAGATCAGGTGCTGCGTGAGTGGCCAGGAATGTATGGAGACACAAGAGTCCAGCAGTGAAAGGGCCTGAACTCTCCTGGATGAGAGACAGAGAATTCTGGCAGCAGTGTTTAATACATACTGTAAGGAGCAGAGATGGAAGTTAGGGAGCACGGTTAGTAGCAGGTTACAGTAGTCAAGTCGGGATAGGTTGAGAGCATGCATGACCAGCCTAGCTGTTGCAGTAGAAAGAAAGGGATGGATTTTGGCAATATTGTGTAAGAAAAAGTGACAGGTTTTGACAGTGGTGTTAATATGGTCTGAGAAGGAGAGACAGGAGTCATAGATCACCCCCAAAAAGAAAGAAAGGGATGGATTTTGGCAATATTGTGTAAGAAAAAGTGACAGGTTTTGACAGTGGTGTTAATATGGTCCGAGAAGGAGAGACAGGAGTCATAGATCACCCCCAAACAACGTGCCTTGTCGACAGGGCTGATGAGCGTGCCATCAATATAGATAGTAAAGGGGGTATGGTAGAACTAGGCTTAGGCAGAAAGATCATTAGTTCAGTTTTTGTTAGGTTCAGTTTGAGGCAGTTAGAGATTTGAGTCTCAGTCTCAACTGTTAATGAAAAAAAATTTGGATATTATCAGCATACAGATGATATTTAAAGCCAAATGAGTGGATGAGCTTTCCCAAAGATAGTGTGTAGAGGGAGAGCAACGGCCCAAGTACAGAGTCTTTGCGTACCCCCACATTAAGTGGAACTGGAGATGCGGTTTTGTTAGCATAGGAGACAGTGAAGGATCGGTTAGAGAGGTAAGAAGAGATGCAGGATGCAGCCTGATCACGGATCAGAATCGAATGCAGAATTTGCATCAGGAGGGAGTGGTCAACCATATCAAATGCAGCCAATAGGTCGAGTGACCTTTGGCTTTGGCAACCTGAAGATCATTTGTAGCTCTGCACAATGCCGTCTCAGTAGAGTGTGCAGGCTGGAAACCAGATTGCAGCGGGTCCAACACATTATGGGCATTAAGAAAGTTAGTAATATGGGAGAAGACAATAGGGCTGATTCACTAAAGTGCGTTTTAACGTGCGCTATTTATAGCGTGCGTTAAAATTTTTATCGCGTCTAAATTTTCGCGACTTAACGCACGATTCACTATAAGCACACTTGCGCTAATTTACGCGCGATACTGCATGCAATATTTTAGTCGCGAAAACTCTACACGCGTTAAATAACGCATGCGCAGCGCTGTATTTTTTGCGTGCACGCTAATTATCGCAAGTGTGACATTATGCACGCAGCAATCGGCAGCATAAAACTGGCGACTTTTTGCCCTGGGAGAGCACAGAAGTGCTAGAGAGGTGCTGAATAAATGTTCATTTGCAAAAAAATAAAAAAATAAAATAAAAATATAAGTAACAAAAACAAAAGAAGTGCTAGAGATAATAAAATGGGGGGGGGCATTTAAGGATATTTAGCCAAATACTTAGGGGTCCGTTTACTAAAGTGGCTTAAATTAAGTGGGATATTTTAGACACAGAATAAATGGCAAATATGTTATGGGCACTTTATTAAACGGGGACAAATATAATCTTGCAATTATTCTGTCAACAAAACGTTTGATTGGCAGTTATCACACTCGCCAGAAAATACGTTACGTAATAATTACCACAAGCTTTACTATTCAGCAAAATGGCCTAAAGACACAATTGTTGGCAGAATATTTGCAAAAATTTAAACCATATAGCATATTGATGCTGTTACTGATAAATGTAAGAGTGTAGGAGAAACTACATGAAAGTATGTCATAACAGGATTCTGGGAATAAATTCCTTAAGGCTCCTAGAAAAGTCTATGGGCTTTGTCCCATTTGCATGGGTTTATCCTATAGGCTAAAGCTCACCCACTGGGTTTAAAGCAGAAGCCAGGATAATAGCTGATCAGATGCCCAACTACAGACCGGTTTCGCCCTTTTTGGGGCTCATCAGTGTAGCGCAGGGTTTTCTGATCAGCTTAGGTAGAGCCAGGAGTGGGGATTCACGAACAAGCTAAAAGGATTGAGGAGACCGCCTCATACGTATGCAAATAAGTCATAACAGGATTCTGGGAAGAAATTCCTTAAGGCTCCTAGAAAAGTCCCATTTACATGGGCTTTGTCCCATTTTTGACCCCAATGGCCCCTTCCCCTGTGAACCCTCACATCAATACAAAGGACACACAGACATTGTTAGCCAGGGCCCCCTAAAACATTTGTGGTCCTTCCCCAAATGACTCATACTATGGGCCGCTCCCTGCTGCTTCCCCCCTGCTTTAAACTTATTTATGCATATGTATTTGAAAATAGATATATATATATATATATACCATACGAAGTGCTGGGAAGCTGCACACCATAAGGAACAATAATACCTGAGTGCCTGTGCAAATCAAAATCTAGACAGGCATGGGGTGACGGCACACACAGGATTTTTACAAGGAGTCAAGAAGATGTGAAATAATATTCAGAGGTTTATTGTGACCAACGTTTCAGTTCCTCACAGGAACTTTTCTCATCCCTGACATTTCTTACATTTGTACTTTTAGTTCAAATTACTTGCTAAATCTTTTACTGAACGTATTCTGTAAAAGCATAATAAAGTACAATAATTACCTTCCGCTATTTCAGCGACCAGATCTGAATTCCTGCGCTTCAGGTCCGACCATAACCGCTGGAGCAGCGGAGGTCCACATCAAGGGCAAACCTGGCGAGCAACCCGTCTTTGAGCTCGTGCAGGATCGCCCTCTTATTTTCATGGACCCCTAAGGGCCCCAGCGGCAGACTATCATATCCTGAGCACAGGAAAAAGGTCACAATGTAGCGCCATTCCCCCGGTAGCAGATCAGAAACCCCAGGCATGATGCCTCAGTCTAATACAGCAGGCTCAATGACACAAAATGGCCACAAGTCGCACATGTCACGAGATTACAAAGTCGCTACAAAATGGCCGCAAGTCGCGAGATTACAAAATCGTGACAAATAAATCGCCAAAATATACATAGTATTGTATTTGTGCGACTAAATATTTACCGCTATAGTACTGCATATTATGGCGACTAAATATTTACCGCTATAGTACTGCATATTATGGCGACTAAATATTTACTGCTATAGTACTGCATATTATGGCGACTAAATATTTACCGCTATAGTACTGCATATTATGGCGACTAAATATTTACTGCTATAGTACTGCATATTATGGCGACTAAATATTTACCGCTATAGTATTGCATATTATGGCGACTAAATATTTACCGCTATAGTACTGCATATTATGGCGACTAAATATTTACCGCTATAGTACTGCATATTATGGCGACTAAATAGTAGCGAAATTACATACATGCCAAGACTTTAGTAAAATTTCGTAAAAAAACACATACTTGAATAAATAACACTGCTAAGTCCATATTTTATTGCCAAAAACTCATTAACTCTACTTTTCTATAATTTATCGCCTGCCTGAATTAGGTGTTAATTTTCGCATAGACCAATGCAATATTTAGCGCACCTAAGTGTTTGTGAATCATGCGTTCGTATTCATTTCTGCGCGCAAATTAACGCATGCGTTAAAACTAACGCATGCGGTAGCGCGAAATTTAACACATGAGATACGCGACTTAACGCACGCGGTAATACTGTTGTGAATCACGCGCTAATTGTCGCGTCTTATTTAACACAAAAAAACGTGTGCTAAAATTTATTGCACTTTAGTGAATCAACCCCAATACGTTCTAAGAATTTGGAGGCAAGCAGAAGAAGCGAGACAGGATGGTAATTAGAGAGACAGGATGGGTCCAGCATGGCCTTTTTAAGGATAGCCTTGACACAGACCTGTTTGAACAATAGAGTCTATGGGAGATGGTCTTTCCATAATTCAGAACTTTTTGGATAACCAATCCCATACCTGTATTGTGTAGGGACTATTACCTGACTCGCATTTTCACCTTTTGCTAATTATAAATTCCTTCTATAGATTGTAGTTCACCAATACACAACTCTAACAAGCAGCCGTGACTGTCAGCAAGACTTTTAATCAAATGGTTTGCTTATTTTGCCATTTAGTACGCTTCCCTTTAAATAAACCATGTGGCTTGACTGGCTCCAATGCAGTCCACTGCAATCCCTAAAGCTGGCCAGTAATGTAAAGATATGCTAATTTGGAAAGGTCACCAAATCATCCCAGAAATGTCTTTAAATCTATAAAATGGTTTTTAGAGAAAAAGTTATACTACTTTGTGGGTTATATAGACCACTTATATAGAGTAACTGGAGAAAATGTAGGGGTGATATATGTGGCAAAGCAGTAAGTAAACAATATATGTAGTTGTAAAAGGAGATATAAGTAATTCAGACAAAATAATATAATTAGTATTTTTATTAAAAGATTCTATATACTACAAGAGACAATAGGAATGAGAACAGGTTTTCCACCTTGTTCGCTTTTTATGGTTAATCCAACACCTTCTCCTTTTTTTGTATGTGTGGGACTCAGTAGAGGGTGAAAATGTATTCCGCCCCTACCCATCTAGATCTAGTGATTAAGCCATTACTGGAATTAATGATGTGCTAGAATGACGTGCATTTCATACAAACGTAACTGTATAATCATCCTAGAATATAATGTATCTTTCTCCTGACACCTGGTGCAGAAAGAGTTAATTACTTGAAGATTTTACATTACAAATTTTGCAAATCTTCACCCTAACTTCCTATATCCCTCAGTATGACAGGTTGTCACTAGCAGCTGAAGATAGTCCTGTAACTATAAAGAACATGTCGTTATTATTAGACTTGTAGGATCACATTGCCCCTACGCGGCCCCCAAATGAGTAGTACTTACCCCTTTTGATATGGAGCCACTGATGTGGAGAGAGAGTCCTGTTTTCATGGATATGCTGCATTGGTGGCAATCCTTTCAACAGGCTGTAGTGTAACTGCAAACAGTACTTCTGCTCTCTGTGCTTAGGCAACTCTAGTCTGATTGGAATATCACAAAGGAGTATACACTAGGATAGCAGCAGCTTAATAGCACCTTTTAAAAAAGGAGAAATGTAATGCAGCATTTCTAATAATACAGACATGTTCCTTATAGTTACAGGTATATGTGATTGTAATTGTGTGGTAAATAAATTTTATCCTACAAAGCTCTACACAAACGCTATGTTCCCGTTTAAGCTAGCCAGTAGGAAGCCCTGGACAATACATAAAGTTGGGCTGCAAAATCAGTAGACCTCAACAATGCAAGAAATTAACACTCAAATACCTACTAAAAGTATGAGATGTTAATTACTGTAAAAATACACTTTGTAATAACCAGAGATAAAATGTGCTCCTCCTATAATAGCCCATAGTAACCAGTCAGCAGGAAATTTATTTACTGATGGTGTAGCAGGGTACGTAGTGCAAAAGACAGGTGCAAGCCACCATTTTTTGGTACTTTGCACCCTGCCTCGCCATTAACTCTTCAGCAAGGACCTGCATTCCCACCATGAACACAGTGCTGCCTGCATTTAGTAGTGCTGTATTCATGATGAGTAGGGGAAGCGCCGCCTTCCTCCCAATCCCTATCTGTCCCCACTCTTGCGTGTCATTTAATCCAGCACAAGTTGCAGTGATCAGCAAGACCCCAGGTAAAGTGCTTTGTGAATTAGCACTGAAGGTTGAGATTAGTTCTCTAGCAATTACATCTTGAGTCATCATACATTGCCTCTGATTTTTTGCTCTTGCCTAGTGATAAAGAAATCTTACCCGCACACCCTGGCACTCCAAAACAGTGAAGCTTGGTGCACAAATGCTGGAGGGGTCGGCACCCTCCCAAAAGTCCAGACTAGAAATAAGCACCGGCACTCAAGTCAAATCAAGTAGGGCAAGCCCTTGCAAGTTTATTGCGAACGTGCAACGTTTCAGAGCACAAAAACCCCTTTTGCTTATTTCTTGTTGCTCTTGCCTACCAGACCTGGAGGAAACATGAAATGCAGTACATTGCCCAAATTTTAATTTCGAAAGGCAGAAAATATGAATCTAAGGATGCATCAAAATAGCTTTCTGCATTGTAACAGTTATGTAGTCAAGGAGGCATTTTAAAAACTACTAATTCTAAACAGTTTCTCTAAATTAACCATATATTTGTAGATACAGAATGTGAATGATATAAACCCATGTTGTCCTTTTTTGGCTGGATTTTTCTGCCAGATAAAAACTGCATTTTTACTACTGTACCTTAAAACGAAATAGAGATTTCCTTGATTATACAGCACTTCTGCAATCTGATGACAAAAGAAACAGCCCCATTTATTATTCACTTGAGATAACAAGACTGTGTTCACGCTTCCCATGTGTATCATTTATGAATCCTCTAAAAGTAAATTAATTCCTCCTTAAACCTTATCCTATCCAATTCCGCACCCACCTTCTCTGCAGAGAATAAAAAAAATTATATCATGTTAAGGGAGTGTGGTCAGTGAAGAAACAACCATAAATTATTTTAAGTTAATTAAACCTAACGTATTTGATTTTCTTATTGATTTTAATATTTTACTCTTCTCCTTCTCATCTCCGATAGCGAATCTTTCCCATTGCTGTATATGGTTCTGCATTGACCTTTCTTGTTTCTAAACATGGTGTCCTTGGGCTGCCGTGTTATTGGAGAAGCAAGGATGAAAATTGTGGGACTATATAAGTGTAGTGATAGAGACTCTTGATATAAACAAAAAGATACAGTCCCCATCATTTGAACTTGATTGCACATGTTTTAGATCACAATCTGAAAGGCTGCATACCCCTTTTGTAAAACAAAGAGTTAAACTTCACCCCTAACTGGTTGCCTACAGTGACAGCTCAGTCATCCACCCCCTATGATTTGCACCTGATTTGCATCCAGATATAAACCAATATATCTTAGAAACAGGTAGACCTTGGAGTAAGATCAGAGTGTGTGGTTAGGGGTGGAACAGGGTGCTACTGGGCAGAACAGGGTGTGACGAAGACACACCAAAAATACAAAACCTCTTGCTTGGCGTCTCTGGTATAGACATAAACTAAATACTGGTTATTCTAGGTAGGACCTGAGATTCTTAAACTTATGATGATGTTGATCTTCACCATCATCTTCCTTATTTAGGCAATTTGCATAAAACCTGCAGTTTTGTTCAATGTGTCTGAGACCCTGGTACTAGCTTGTTCCTTTTGTTTGTCAGCCCTGGATTATATCCTACTTATTTATAAATCTATGCTATTACCTATACTTTTAGTCTGTCTTGGTCCTTGGGTTTTCTTTTCTTTGGTACCTTACCTGTCATTTGGCATTGTGTCGCTTATCTGCTGACTTCCTGTACTGTTTCTAATATGCCTGCTTTTCTTTGTCTGAAGTATCCTGTTATTTGGCTGTTATCTACTCTTTTAGTTATTTTAGGATCTATACAGTACTAGCCAAAACAGCACCTATGTTGCAGGAAGGCAAAAGCTCTGCTCATTTATATGTAAAACTACTGCTCTGCACACCAAGTCCTTGAAGTCTTAGACTTCAGTAATGGATAGACTGTTCTCCTGTGTTTGAAAAACAGCATGAGGCCTCAGTGTATATGGAACTGGTGACTTCAAATGTTTTGCCTAAGTAATATTTAATTATACGCCAGCATTTGATGTTCAGTTTTCAGTATAATCACTTTCATGTGTATTCTAGAATGTGTGCTAAGTGATTATTTGTCACAACTGTCAAACATTTTGCCCAGCAATATGTACACTGCTGTCAAATTTACCCTATTATTTCATACCAGATTTTGTTAAGTGCAGTACTCAGGGAGACCTTGCAGGTGGCACTGGTCTACAGCACATGAGAAGCAGCAAACAATGCCAGATTACACTTAATCCTCATTAAACCAGGCCAGCTGTTATGTCTGAACCCCCTAACCCAGAGTTGCTCAACTATACAGTACTCCTGTTAGAAATACAACTCCCATAATTTCCCACAGGAAGTTGCAGTTCAGCATTAGATTAGTGGGCAAATGACTCAATGCTGGGGAGGTAAATTCTAAAATTGGAAGTAATCAAATTGTTTAGATACAAATGGCCTCATTTAGCATGCTGGCATGGCCCAAAGGTTTATGCCGATGTGCAGTTTTATTTTCCAAAAATGCCTATGTCCATTTGTCCTGTCCCATGCTAACCATCTAAATCTCCCCTAGTAGGACATCTCTGTAGCCTGTTATTTTCTGCCAACCTTATGTCTCCTAGAGTAGTGGGCACACTCATCAACTGGCTGGCGTCTGGTCATGGATTATTTGTCATTAACTAGGATCAATAGTGAAAGCTAATGGAGCATGGATTGCTTCTATGTGTTACCATAAGATATTGTGGCACACTCAATTCTCTAGCAAGCATATATGTTGGTTCTAACTTCAGTTTGATACAAATCTGACTACATAATTTCATTAGCCTTTGCATTGTTTTCATTTATGTTTTTATGAATTAGTTACAGTCTCCATGAGTGGCAAATCCCAAATGATAGGATTAATTGCAGTCGCATGTATAGAATTAGCAGCTGCATCAAAATCTTGCTAGAGGAAAACATGAATATGTATTATTCATATCTATGCAAATTCTTGTCACCTTTTGCCTTTGTGAAATTAAATTACAGAGACTTAAGGAAATCATATAAATTAGCAGGAACCTTTATGCACTAAAGAGATTTTTAGGGTTGTACGTGGATACATAGCAGGTATGACAGTTGCATCAAGAATATACACCCCTGCTATAGTGTGATTTGCATATTTGCATTGGTTTTACCAATCTGTCACAAAGCCCAGGGTTTTTAGCAATCTCCAGTACAAAAGCCTACCATAAGGGGGTAGACTGTTGTTACTGGGATCCATGCCATCTCTTGATTTTAATAAATAGCAGGTTGTTAAAGGGATAGCATGTGGACACCCATGTGATGCCCAAAATGTCACCCCTTACATGGTAAGTTGAGTTTTCCTGCAGCTGCAGGAAATATTGAGTAAATGTTGAGTAAATATATACACCAAACAGACCTGGCCAAAAATACGGAAGAACTACCTGCATTGTTGGGTACTGTATGGATGAAAAAACAGGTATTTATCATTGATCAAAACATTATTTTAATTTAATGTAATTAGTAACTACCTTTTAAGGGCTCATATGTATTCCTTCTACAGCTAACATTCCCCTAGCAAGCTGAGCACAAAGAAAGATGCTTAAAGTTCTAGTTCTGCTTTATATGTTTTCAGGTTCCGGAAACTGGCTTTGTTGCCTGGCAGGTAGCCCTGTAATAAGGGTACCAGTGATAAATGTATTTATTGGTACAGATCTACCAAAATGAAGATAGAGAGCCATTAAAGAGAGAGTCATTAAATTGGGGATGTCAACCTCAAATCTCACCCATCTGTTGTAAATGGCAAATTCCAGCAGCATCTGAATTTGTCCCCTCCAGTAACCCATAGCAACCAATCATCTGTCAGCTCTTATGGGCAAATGCAATTAGAATAATGACAACAAACACAAATCTGGTAGCTACGAGGACCTGTGCGAACCTTGCTCTTGTCATTTCAAAAGTATTTTAGCATGCAGAACATGCACCAATGTCTTTTAAAGAGATACGGACACCTGAATTTAAAACATTTTTTTTTTACATCTGTGATAACATTGTCTTTGCATGCTATTTATAATTTTGCCATAAAAGTATTTGCTGATGCTTATTACATTACTTATCTAATTCCCCATATTCCTCAATGAGGGGGCTGCCATATTTTTGCAGCAGCAGTCCATTAGCATTTGAAGCTATAGCTGACAGGTTGAGAAGGAACAGTCAGGTTGGCAAAACAGTCAGATTTAAGAACAATTGTTTTTAAGTAACAACTGCTTAGAAAAGCACTCCTATCAGCGAAAAACCATCAACATGATCTTTTAATGTACATTTATATTTTGGAACAGTTTTTTAGTGTCAGTATCACCTTAGTGTCAGTATCACCTGTAGGCCAAATTTACAAAGAGCACATGAGGGACACAACATGGCCATCTTCTTATTGTTTCAAATTTATACACCAATTTCAATTTACTTTTATGTGTCTTATAACTTCAGCTGGGTTGTCTAGTGCTTAAAGTTTCCCTATGATTATATTGAGAAGTCATCTGCAACAATTCTTCAGTTTTGATGATATGCAGAACAGATATAAAGACAACTTGCTATCAAAATCTTTTCTGTAACACTACCCTAAAGGTAGAGGATTTTTGTCAGACTTTATCTGACCCACAGGATCTTGTCATAAAACAGCATGAGATATGATGGGATGCTAAAGCTTATCCTCCATTGCTGTAATGTAAAATCTGATCAGATAAAGTTAGAATGTTGCTTGTATTTATCCGTCTACATCCAACAGTCTAGCTTTATCTTGTCAAATGAATATACAGCATTCCCAAGAGGCTCAAGTTGTTTTGTTTTAGACAGCAAATCCTTAATTATGTTTACAGATCAGATTTTAGTATTAGATATATTATTTTTAGACATGTGTAACTACAGGAAGCATTCTGCTAATCCGGCCACCTCCATGAAAATCCCTTTGTAGTTGTACACCAATACTTACTTGGCCTTAAAGAGATACTGATGACTGAAATAAAACTGTCTTTTAAATAAATCATAAAATTGTCTTTGAATGAGCTTTATAATTTTGCCGTAAAAGTACTTCCTGATTCTTTAAGTAGTTAAATTAATTAATTATATTAATATTTTCATTAAGTAGTTTTTTCACGTCAGTATCACTTTAAGGTTGAGTTAAGCTATGCATGTTCCCTTAAAAGATAAGTTTAGACAAAAACATCTTTTTAGGGCCTATCTTTGCTACTGCACATGACAAAATGTCCCTTGTTCCAGCCTTGTTTCCTTCCCACCAGTTAACATGCCAACCGGGCTATCTCAGAAAGCCAAAGCGCTGCATATGTTTTCCCACCCCCAATTAGGATGTTAGCTGGTGGTATTGAAACAAGGGATGTTTTGTCGCCTACGGTATCAAATATTTATCGCGGGCAACAAAACTTCCCTTGCACCAGGGCCCTAAGTGTTACTCAACCAGAGCTCTTTTCCATAATAAAAAATACCAGCAGTGACATGTGGTCAGAGGTGTTTTCAACACTGCTGTTTTCCACCAGATGCTAACAGTGGTCGAAACACCCTGTGTGCCATTAGCCTTACAGTGATCCTGCATGTCTGTACGCTGATAGTGAATCAATTTTACAGGGTAATGACAATGAGAATCTATATATGGGAAAAGAGCACAATGCTCGGTATAATGCCTCTGACACTCTGCACCGATCATAATGCCACTAGGCTGTACTGCGATGCTGAGTATTGATGTACTGATAATGAGCACGCAGCTCTGTATAATGATGCTGACTTTCTATACATCCGTAATGAACCAAGTGAAGTAAGTCAATGATCTGAAGATTAACAGGTTTCACTCTATACTCTATTGCTGAAATGTCAAGCATGATGTGCTTCTGCCTCAGTTGAACTGTAAGAACCAGCATCACCAGCCAGACTCAGACTCAAGGATCTGTAGCTCAAACCGAATAGAAGCAAATTTGCTATTTTTGTATTAATGAAGTATGTCCTATTTAGAGAAGAGGGTATGGTTTGATATTTGCAGATATATAGTAGGCTGAAAATATAAGTAGAATAAAGTTTGCTCCTTTTTTTCAGCAGACAAGGGTTCAAGTAATGTAACATGTACATACAGACATCTTGCAAAATAAAACTAAAACAAAAAGGTTTGCTGCTTTTCATACAAAATGCAAACCCCCCAAAAATAAAAAATTTGCTTGATGAAAGAAAATATAATCAACATTAATTAAAATGATAATTGGTTTTAATTTTACGCCCATATTTATCAAAGCGTGAACTCTTACTTTAAACCTTTCATAAATATGCCCTTCAAAATTTCATACAAGTGAATGAGAGTGGTAATATCTTTTTTTTTGTTTTTAAAGGGACAGTGACACCTAGGGGCCCATTTACTTACTCACGAACGGGCCGAATGCGTCCGATTGCGTTTTTTTCATAATGATCGTTTTTTTGCGCTTTTTTCGGAAAATTATCGCGACTTTTTCGTTACCAATACGATTTTTACGGAAAAACGCGAGTTTTTCGTAGCCATTCCGAAAGTTGCGATTTTTTCGTAGCGTTAAAACTTGCGCAAAAAGTTGCGATTTTTTCGTAGTGTTAAAACTTGCGCAAAACGTCGCGCCTTTTAAGTTTTAACGCTACGAAAAAATCGCAACTTTCGGAATGGCTACGAAAAACTCGCGTTTTTTCGCGCAAATCGTATTGGTAACGAAAAAGTCGCGATAATTTCAGAAAAGTCGTAAAGGCGCCGAAAAAAATCGCAAAAAATACGAAAAAGTCGCAAAATGTTCGTTTTCCAATCGGAATTTTTCCAATTCGGTCGGAATTCGTGTCTTAGTAAATCAGCCCCTTAGGGTAACTATAAGCAGGTCGCAGGTCTTCAACTGTGTTTTATTTGCCTGTTTTTTTTTTTTTGTTTTGTTTTTTTTTGCAAAATACGTTTCAAACACACATAACATGCAGCAAGCAAATTCAAGTTAATTCCTCTGAAGCTAGAGTTAACTGGCTCATTAGCATTCTGAGCATCTATGAAACCTGCTCTCTGTAGTGAATATTTGTACTCACAAGCTTTTTCCCCCAGCTTTCTTATCTGCAGGGGCACAATCCCTACTTCCTGGCAAAGCTCACTCACAGCCCATCCCTTTTATTAATTCCAGCACCTGTACTGTATTTTCATGGTAACTGAATACAGCCACTGTTATTCTGTATATCTGCAGTTTCACATAGAGTATTCTGGGAGAGACATACTGTATATACTCGAGTATAAGCCTAGTTTTTCAGCACCCAAAATGTACAGAAAAAGTCACCCTCGGCTTATACTCGAGTCGGGTGCCATGGGCCCCTCTAGACTAGCACCCTCTCTCCTTTGTGTGCAAATTAGGCCACCCGCAACCAGACCCTCCATTGCCCTGGCCTAGGCTCCCACTAGCAATACTTATTTCCCCTTACATCCCCCCAGGACTGGGTCTGCTGCCAGTTTGCCAATGTGCAATGAGCGTGGGGGGTACTCATATTGTTTTTGTTGACCCTCTTCTCCGCTTACAGAGCTAGTTTACTGTTTTTCTTTTAAATA
This sequence comes from Xenopus tropicalis, assembly GCF_000004195.4. Lineage (NCBI taxonomy): Eukaryota > Metazoa > Chordata > Amphibia > Anura > Pipidae > Xenopus > Xenopus tropicalis. The sequence continues at coordinate 105,421,345 of NC_030677.2, forward strand.
AATATTGAAAAAAATATACCCCACTGATGCCTCAATTAATGTAATTTTATTGGTATTTATTTTGATTATTAAAACTTAGCAGTAGCTGCTGCAGTTTCCACCCTAGGCTTATACTCGAGTCAATAAGTTTTTCCAGTTTTCTTAGGTAAAATTAGGTACCTCGGCTTATATTCGGATCGGCTTATACTCCAGCATATACGGTACCTTCCCTCTAGAGTTTTACAATCATGATGCCACAATATCTGTCTGTCTATTATCTATCTATCATCTATCTATTTATCTATCTTTCATCTATCTAATCTATCATTATTTAATCGTATCTCTGGAAACAACTGACCAATACAACACGTGTTTGATGTAGTTGTACAGTTACTTAATACATTTTGTCTTTCAAGTGGGTGCCTGTTAATTAGACATAGATGCAGAGTGATTGAAATATATACTGGCTTGAACTGCTTCGAAGTGGGTGGGCATTAATTATACTGCTTTCATGGATTGGGATAAAATAATTTAATGCAACAGACTAATCAAAGATATCCTTACAATATCTCTTCTGCCACCTGTTAGCCCTTTCCCTTTTCTTTCTATATCCCCATACAAACTAGAAGCTTCCTGTGGATGAAAAGCTAAGCCGTCCCTCACACCCTGTGCAGGACAAAGGCAGGTAATTTCTTTGAAGCTATTAAAGGATGCAGTGCTGAGCTGAAGTTGAAGATGGGGGGGGGGGGGGCTCAATTACATCTTAACACCACCCTCCAGCTATTTATAGCAGACCCCATGAAACCTTCTGTTTTGCCTCTCTGTCATTTCAGATGGGAAAAGGGATATTTTTATTTTTTATGTATTATATTAAATAGGAATCAGTGATGTGTGCACTTTTTAATTACTTAGTTAAAAGCACCTGTTTTGTTATTTTAGGTTAAAATATCCAAAGTTCATAAACAACCCTCTGACTAACTGATATCAAAAATAAGGTATTAACAGTTTTAAGTATAAAGGCCTTAAGTACTTTAAGTGTTACAGATCTGTGTTTTTCCTATTCAGTGCAATGTGATTACAGTAGACAAATATGTACATTTAGTACTGTAAAGGCACACTGCACACACAATTACAAATGCACACTGGCACACATTTCCACAAAGATACACACAGACTGATCTTCTAATATTCATGCTGTCTCTGGGGTCTGTCTCTGCTCCTTTCTCCTGTATCCTGACCGTTACCATGGTTACACAACATCCCTGGGACTCTGGCCAGTTCTGACTGACAAGCGAACTGCGTTGGTTGGTTAAGCCCACAGTACAGTACAGTACAGTACACTAGTACATTATTTCACTGCCCTGCTCCTTCATATTATGTAAAACTGTGCAGGCTACATTTGCATGTTTATTTTACTTAGTTATTTGTATATCTAACTGTATTGTAGTTCTTAGTTGTGTTATTGCAGCCTGTTATATTTTTAAACTTCACCTAATGGAAGGCAAAACAATCCTATTGGGTTTATTTAATGGTTAAATTATTTTTTAGTAGACAGTAGACAAGAATGCAAATTACGGAATAGCCCCTATCAGGAAAATGCCAGGTCCTGAGCATTCTGGATAACAGGTCCTATATCTGTACATACTTAATTAGATACAACATTGCAGCGTAGCTTATTGTTAATTGTTGTGTGACATATTTATGAGATTTTAAGACTGGTCCAATATTCGTGTATATTACTAAATTCTGAAGCCATGTTTCATGATACTCTCTGTATCATACCAGATCCATAATCAGGGTCGGACTAGGGGGTGAAGGGCCCACTGGGGCTCCCGCCCCAGAGGCCCTGCAGGTGCCCAGGGCCCCCCTAACCCCCCTCACAGGGCCCCCCACCCGATGTCCTCCCCGAGCGCGTAAATTTAACGCATAAGGGCAGGAGCAGTTGGGTAGGGGGAGCGCTGGCAAGGGTCGGGTCTGGGCCGCCGGCGGCCCAGTCCGACCCTGTCCATAATAAACACAAAACTTTAAAATGCCACTTTAAAGTAGGTTAATTGTTAAAAATGACAGTACATTGCAGGTTTTTAGTGGTAAAACTTCAGTGGGTGCAGGTAAATTATTGGCCTGTGTATGGGGCCCTTTCTACACCTGCCCTTTCAGGTGAAGACAGTAACTGTGCATAGTGCAGTCCTTGCCTGATGGGCTTTTTGATTCAGTGGCTAAATCAAACAGAAATGTTTGATCAGATGTTTGAGCAGATCATTAGGTATATGAATAGGTTTATTTATACCCTGCTGCACAATTCAAGAGCAACCAAAAAAAAAGATCTATCTGTACTCTGCACAAGCCTCCATCAACTTCAAGGTGGACAGACAAAAACTAGACACCTCTCCTTGCACCTCCTTATAAGTGTGGGCATATCTGTCCATTAAGTGGACTAGCAGAGATTTAAATCAGTACAAATGAAAAGTTTAGAAGCAAGGTCAAGAGATACTTCTAAAGTGTGATAGGTTAATACAATGGATTGTTGGTAGAGGTGCCAGTAAAATAATTAATGAATTATGTATACAATTAGCTCTACAACAATAAGGAAAAAAGAGAAAGCGAGAGAGACAGAGAGAAAGGAAACCCAATAGCAGTCAATTTACTGCCTTGCTTTTAACCCCACCAGGTTTAAGATTTAAACAGTAACCTACATGGCCATTCTTGCAAGTATGCTTTTAATGGACAGAGAGCAATCTTTTTTTAAAGTGCATGTTTGCTTACACCAGGTGTGAGATACCATCACACTGTGCTGCACTGTGGCACTGATTCTTATTATGTGTATACATTTTTCATTTTCTTTTGTGTTTTCAGATGTCAGTCATTTATAATGAGTTTTGGGGACCTATTTGGTTTTGTCCCCCATGCCCTGTCGCTGTTCTCTGTAATTATCAGAATCCCCAGGATACCAAAAGCGTGAGGTATGTGGGCACAGAATGAAGGGGAACATGTAGGAGTGGGCTGGAAGGGAGGTTAGTGTGAGTTTGTGTAAACATAAATTTTGAAAATTTGCATTATTATGGCTGGAAGTCTTTAACGAAGGTTAAAAAAATTGCATGTATTTGTATTTTGCATTACCACAATCTCTCTAGACCAAGGGATTTTGTCTGCCTGTAATAACGCTTGATAGAAATGGTCTCTTATGACTGGGTATTCAGTAAGGGTTAGGCAACAGAAGTCCCTAAGCAAAAACACATCACTAAGTATGCCTGAAGCAGGGACCTAAGCAGTCCCAAAAGCTCACATATGTTAGCCAATAAAAGGTTCTCATCTACTTTATATTTTCTAAGCATCTTTCCATCAGTTAAAATACAAATTACTTTATTCTTAAAGTGTGATAAAACAGATATTGTTACTGCATAAGCTCTGCAATGCTATGGTATGTAATCTAAAGAAAGGGGACAAGGAAAGAAAGGAAGGAGAAAAGAAATGGCACAGCAGAGACAAATGGGCAGGGGGCAGAGAGAGACACATACAGTACGATAACTGTCTGATTACACTCTGAAGGAGTTATTTTAAAGGACCAATAACACCAAGTTTTTACTTTTTAATAGCACATATTAATAAATGATTTCTTGAAACAAATGTGTTATTTTAAAGTTTTTACTCTATAGTTCTGTAGAAAGCCATGAATGAGTAATTATAACTTAAAGTACTCGTATTCATTGGTTGGGTGGGAATATGGTCTAGAAAGTTTTGCCTTCGTACTACAGCATACAAAATGGACTTGTATACTATGCCTACCTGAGACACTGTCAGGCGAATAATTAAAAGACAGCTCAGTTGGAGACTTTCAGGCACATTATCAAAGTATGATTGTTTTGGAATGCATAAAATTTTTTTCTTAGTTTTCGCACTGTGTGTATTTTTTGCGACTTTTTCGCTAATTTGCGCATCTTTTACGTACTTTGCGACTATTTGCGCGACAATTTGTGCAACAAAATCGTATTTGTCGCGCCGAGTACGAACGTTTCGGATGCATTAAAGCTTTGTTATCATGACTTTCCTTGGGCCAGGTTGGAGCTGCAGAGTGCCATTGAGTCCTATGGGAGGCTTCAAAAAACATGTACAGAAGGATCAAAGTCAGAAAGGTTTCCCCGCCATTTACGATCGTATGGATACGAAAATTTTGTGACTTTCAGATCACCAATATGTTATTATGGTGACTATTACGATTTTTTTGTAAGCATTTTCGATCATCAGAAATTATTGTATCTTATCCAAATTTTACCCATTTCGGGATTCGAACTCGTACTTTGATGAATCTGCCCCTTTGAATCACAACAAGGTTGAAATTTATTCTTTAACATTCTATTTGGGAGGCAGGTGGCAGGCCTACTCATTGTTAGGAAGACTGAACTGTGTTAGTTAGTTAAATGGCAAGGAGTGGAATTTTAATTTATGCTGTTATCCCCTTTAAAGTTAAATAAACTTTCATAAAAGTTGCTTAATTGCTCCCTGGACCACCTTCACAACTTTCTGCTGCATAGACACCTGCCCACCAACTTATGTTCCCAGGGTTGTTTCTGGCTCCTAAGCCACCTACTCCTCCGATTGCACCCATTCCCCCTTGGCCCCCCCGCGCTTACTTTTACAGCGCCGGAGTGGAGGGGGAACGCATCACTCTGAGCTCTACCCAGTAATAAAAGTGCCCCTAATATCCTATTCAAGTGAATAGAAATGTCAGCTTTGAAATTGCAGCAAGATTTGCATAATATTTAATATACCCTAAATCTTTTAGATGGGAGGTATTATAAGTTTTGTAATATCAAATAATAAAGTAATTATTTTGTGAAATAAAAACTATATTAACCACAGGAGGATCTTATTTTAAAAATATATATTTGAGTGTGCATAGAGGGACACGGTATATTTTTCCACTATGAAATAACACAAACTGGTTCACATGTCTTCCAGGGTTAATATTAGAGGACGTTGGATAATGCATTGTCTTAATAACAAAGCAAAAACACTACTGCAGGCACATATTAGAAGAGAGAAATGAAGTAATGCATTCGAATTACCAAGAGAAATAACAGTTTACAGGAACTCATAATGTTTGCAAAAGGATCATGAAGTTGAAAGAATAAGGAAAGACTTCGTTAATGGAAGTGTAATAAATTGAATGCATGTTATTTGCAAAAATATCCAGTGGCACTCTTATGTTTGTTGCTCAGTGAAAAAAGTTTCATTTAGCCCATATACATACAGGTAAGGAAATGTTTCAGGCTATGCTGGGCCCTTTATCAAGTTTAAGAACATGCATGCCGACACACTGTGAACATTCATTAAAGTACAACAGGTCTGATTACAAAAAAAATCCTATTTTTTCTAAAGTTTACAACTTTTGCGTATTTTCTGTGATATTTTCGTTCATTTGCACAACTTTTTTGTGCTTTGTGACAATTTGTACGAAAGTTTTGGATTCATTCAAGCTTCGGTATCGTGACTTTCCTCTTGCTAGGTTGGAGCTGCAGAGTGCCATTGAGTCCTATGGGAGGCTTCCAAAATCATGCACTGAAGGTCCAAAGTCAGAAAGGATTTCCCGCCGTTTCCGATCGTTTGGATATGAAAATTTTGTGAGTATCGGATCTCTATTCGCAAACGAAAATTTCGGAACTTTCGGATCGTAAGTATGAAATCTTTGTATTCAAACGAACGGAATTTTTGTGACTTTTGCAATGATCAGTAATTATCGGATTTCGTGATTCGGATTTGTACTTTAATGAATGTGTCTCACTGAGTGGATCTTCTCACAAAAATGCATAATTTCTGTTTCCACATCAATATCAAGGTCGGTGCTGTGCCTGGCAGTGGAGCATTGAGTGGATGGGAGCGCATCGGCTTCTCTTCGCCTGTGGGGAAAACCCTGGCATAGAGAAGCCGAGCCTGTGCCTCATGTGCCCAGAGGCTACTTTTTCTTCTGCCCATGCCACATAGCAAGAGTGGCCTTGTCCCTTGCATTGCCCAAAAACTATACATGTGCCGTAAAATAATTACTATAGTGCTTATGTGGTAGCACAAGAAATCCTTGTGAGAATCAGAGAAACTGGCACACCACAGTGAATTGGGGTTTAATTTTTCTTTAAACCCAAAGTAAATGTACAGTATATTCATCCATACTTGGCATATCAAGGTGGTACTGCAACAATGTAAAAGCAAAAATGGCACATGGGTTTTACAACATGGTTTTGAGTTCTTTGAATAGAATTATGTACTTTGCATTATATTCAATGATGCACTATTATTCTTTTTCTTTTTACCATTACAGTTAATTTTCTTTATTTTTATATTGTAAATGTATAACTTATAAATGTTAACCTTGACAAAATCTGGGGACTGAGAGGAAATATTGCCTTCTGTTTTATATTAATGAAAATTTCTGCTCCATTTTACTTCCTGGGAGTGTGGGTCCTTCATCTGGATTATGGACAGTAGCTGGTTGCAATGGGATAGTGACCTCTCTTATTAAAAGACCAGTAACACAATAAAATGAAATGGTATTCTATATTTCTGTTTCTGTAATCTGGCTGCAAAATCTTTGTGCGCGTACACAAGCACATATCTTAGAGGGAATATTGATCACATCTAATATTGGATTATGCATCCCCTGTTATACAGGGGTGCAAATTATCCTAGAGAGCAGGTAGCGGTTTGTAGGTCAGACTGCAAGATTACTAAAAATCAAGACTGGGAAGAAGATACGCTTCCCCTTTAAGTAATTTACGTTTATATGTGTATCTTAAAGTGTATGCTATTGCCATGTTATTCAGTATTGCAATAAAACATTGTTTTTATAGCAATGCACTAATACCCTAAGGAGGATTACAGAAAAGTAAAGTATAAAATTTGAGCTCTAGGTCTTTATTACAAACATGCTCCAGGCAAGCACACACAAAAATGATACTGACACTACTGAAGACTATGTACAAACGTAACTGTATTAAAAATGTTTTATTTAGACTGAAAACTATTATGTAAATGGAAAGCACCTCTCTCAATCTTCTCTTACGTGATTTTGCCAAATGCTACCTTATACAGGTTCAGTTGTATTTGTGGCAATATATAATTCAATATGTTTTGGTTTTTTTCAAGCTACCCTATTTCTAAATAATGTTTTTACACTACATATTTAAAGCTTGGGTTCTACGATCTGCCCTTATGTAACAGGATGCAATAGACTGACCAGTAAGTAAAATATTGAGGGCTGCACTTTTATGCTTTTAAAAAATCAAGCAAATCAGTTATTTTTCATTGCATCTTTGTTAGTTGTTTGATGAAACCATAGCAACGCCAATTAAACTTGGATTTGTACTGTGCTGACCACAGACTCCACAATGCCACTGGGTAGAAATAAAATATTGTTGGTTAATATATGAGTAAGCATTAAACACTAAAATGCCAAATACATATGTAATACTGTATATAAAATGATAAGAAAGAGTTTAATTGACTGCTTATACAACTACACAATAGGGTCTCTGGCACTCCCTGTTAAATCTCTAGTGGTTCTGATACGGTAGTGAGGGATCATCACCCCCCTCTAAAAGTTTATTCAAATATAGAATAGGCACATAAATATGATGCTAAACAAGGGATATATCCTGTTGTTCATTGTATCAAAATAATTAAAAGAATGCTTTTACAAGTATTAATATCGTGTGACTAAGAATTTGTAATAATATGTTTTTTTAAAGCAGCCCATTTATTAATAGGTCTCATTCAGATGATCTTATATCTATTTAAAGGAGAACTAAAGTCTAAAATCGAAAATCATTAGAAATACTTTATTTTGTATACTGAACATAAATATAAAGATTCTGAATTTACTGTACAAGCCCAGAGGTGCCTAATTAAAGTAATGATTTATGCTTTCAAGGTTGTCCAGAGGGGGCCGCCATCTTGTTACTTTGTTAGACCATCTTTTGTAAGATTTAGGGCTTGCACATGCTCAGTGAGCTGCTGTTGAGAGGCTGAGCTTAGGGAATGTAGTAAATTATCAAAACAGCACGTCAGGTAATATCTGCCATAGAAGCTGACTAATAATTAGAATCATAATATGCAGACTGCACCAGTTCCTGTGTTGCCATGTAATGTAATGTGGGTTTTAGAGTTTTTTTAATATTGTTTAATAAAACTTTTCCCAGCTCTCCAGAGCCAATGGCTGCATAAATATGCAATATAATCCTCCGATGAGAATCCCAGCTGATCTGTGTAAATTTTGTTCCCTGTTCTTTGTTCCTGCAACTGGAGTTGGGAGCAATTGTTAGGGTTCCTGACCGCAAACTGTAAATTTAGAAATCCGTGGGAGACCTCCTGCCAGGACAAGGACGTATACGGGAACAAGAAGGACACAACCACAATGGAAGTTCAAACATGTTCAGTTTATTCTTATGTGATCACGTGCAGATACAAAGGAATCGTTATAAAAAAAAGATGGAGTAGAACCTCATTAGCTTCAAAAAAGATGGCCTACTTCATTAGCTTCAGAGATAGCCTTCAAGGATGGCTAATGTGGGACAGAAATTTTAAGGAGGACACAAGGAGTAGAAGATGTGTCAGTGCATAGATAAGATTAACTTGTTTTTCAAGGCATATATTTAGCAAGGTGCAAGCTGTGCAAGGGTACTATTTGGGAAAAACAACTATTATGGGATGTTCAAGCCTTGCTGGTTGCTGTTACAAAATGGAGATACATTTCTAAAATGGAGTATGATATGCTAAGCATCAAAGTTATCAAAATACATGCATATATGAATATATGATTATATCGATATGAAAATATAGGATATTATATCAAACCTCACAGCAATAAGCACAGTTTCCCAGCACTGAACAAGTCTGTCCCTTTATCCCCATGTCTGATTCCTGTGTAACATTATAAAGCTCAATATGATGTAATTATCTCTATATGTAAGATAATATCAAAATGGCTGATATAGTGCTGGGAATCTAATTAGCATTCTCATTGGTCAGTCCTCTTGTGTATATAATTTTTTCTTCAACCTCCATAGAGAACTAGGTGGAACCTAAAAATGATCCCATTGCCACAGAAACACAGGTGTATCATGGCTACATATAAATTAGTGCTGCCCTATTATACACATTTTATTACAAGATATAAAAAACAGTATTTAGAAATAACTTGTTTACAGACTCCCAAATATTATCATATCTTCATCACCCAAAATATCAGTTCAGGAGATAATTGTGGCTTTTTCTAACTGAAACACATTCTGAATTCTATCCTACAAACAACTTTCTCTGACACTTGCATTACACTGACCAAAGCAAAGGTTTGCTGAGCAGACTGGGGGTTTCATACACAACCTGTTTATAATAGCGAGAGCACAAACTCTGAACTCAGTGTGAATCACTTTGCATATGCAAATCAGCATGTCTGGGAAGGAACATAGTGTTTGTGCAGAGGTTGACAGTTTGGCCTCTCCCCATGTGTAATGCACAGAAACCAAGTAGAAACTAAAACATTGGCACTCAGAAGCTTCAAACGGGACTAGCCCTTTAGAAATCTTTATTGCAGAAATGCAAAATTGTGCACCAAGCGCTAAAGTATCTTGGAGAGCAAAGGGTGTGCGAGAGGTCTTCTGTTCGTTTAATGCACAGAAACCCCATGCAACTGGCTTCATAAACACTTTGAGAGAAGTTATTGGTCTGTTGTGTGGTTGTATATAACAAAAGAATAAACAACCCAATTCTAAAGCTGATAATGTTTTATACTTTAGCCGTGGGGGAGGGTGTAAGGTGCATATGCAAGTCATTGTATTACACACAGAAAAACCTTTACAATGGAAAAATGTATTCCCAGATGGACTGTTTTGTAATAACAAAGTGACTAAAACTTTTGTCATAGCTTCTGCCTATGTTTCCAAACTTTGTAACTTATATTTGTAACACAGCTCAGTATTTGGAATCATTACAAGGTGGAAAGAAAAGTCACACAATAAGGATTCAGCTAAAGTCTCGCCCAAGCTCAAAGTACCAGAGCAGGACTTCAGTTTTTTTAGGGAGCAGCCAGACAGGACTCTGATTGGTTGGCTTATATGCATGTTTAATAGTGACCAGGCAGTGACTAGAGCAAGCAGGCAGGGGAAAGAAGAATATTGTGAGTCGATCCCTAAGCTCAGGTCACTGACATCAGCCAAGAGCAGACTGAGCATGTGCAGTAGTTGGGCAGGGCAAAAGATGGAGAGCTATTGTGGGCATCTTCAGAGGCATGGGGCTTTATTTCTATAGAGCTTTGGTGACTTTGGGCTGGTACAAGGGCTCAAAACACATAGCTAAACATTTCTAGAAATAGTGGTTTTTTTTAGACTTTAGTTCTCCTTTAATGTCTATTTATCTTTAGTCCAACACTGGAAAACATATTGGTGCCTATTTCTAAATTTCCTGTTGACTCTTTATCAATGATCGAGTTTGATTTTTTTTTTGCGCTTAAAAAACTTGAATTTATTAAGTCCAAAAAACCTTAAAACTTGAATGTAAAAATTTGCAATGTAAAAGCTTGTGATTTTCTATAGAAGTCAATGGGAGTTGTCCTAGGCCAAGTCAAGCCATATTCTCAAACTCTAATTTTTGAGATTTTAGAACTCCCAAACTCTAAAAATTTGAGATATTCGAGTTTTTTATTCAAACAAGTTTTCCTTATTTATTAATAATTCGATATTCCCAAAAATAAATAAGCCTATTAGTGGGAACATCCTTGTTTTCTTTTTGATGTAGATTTAACCAACTTTCTTTACCCTAGCTGTGGCAGGCATTACCTCCAGCTGGTCACTTGAGAGATGGAATTATAAGTGACAGACATGGTCATACCTTGGCATCCCCAGGCCATACCACCAACCACATCTCTAGCCCCATGCTCCCGTCTCTACAGTACACCAATGATTTGTGTTAGTGCTGGTTGTTGGTGGGAATAACTAATCATGAGACATTGCAGTGAAGGGAGTGGGTTGTTACTGGGCCTCCTGAGACTGCAGGTTGATGCTTTCCCCATGTTTACACCAGTGGTGGCAGGTCTGCCCCAGAAATCATGGGAACTCATAAAAACTTGGATGGCAGGCTTTGAGAATTCAGAACTGTTGCATCTCCAAGGATTCTTGATCCTTTCCCAGGCATGACTCCCTGCTGGTGGCCTTGATGAATGGAAGGGTAACTACATTGCAAGGGAGACTTTATACTGGATAGGGACAGAAGTGTGCTCAGTTTTGGTGCTAAAATAAAATATGTAAAAATGAAAAAGAAGTTTTGAGCTTGATTATTAAGTTAAAGGGATTCTGGGAACAAATTCCTTAAGGCTCCTAGAAAAATCCCATTTACAGTGAGGAACATAAGTGTTTTAACACCCTGCAATTTTGCAAGTTCTCCCACTTAGAAATCTTGGAGGGGTCTGAAATTCACATTGTAGGTGCATTCCCACTGTGAGAGACAGCATTTAAAAAAAATTCAGGAAATCACATTGTATGATTTTTAAAGAATGTATTTGTATTGCACTGCTGCACATAAGTATTTGAACACCTGAGAAAATCAGTTGTTAATATTTGGTACAGAAGCCTTTGTATGCAATTACAGAGGTCAAACGTTTCCTGTAGTTGTTGACCAGGTTTGCACACACTGTAACAGGGATTTTGGCCCACTCTTCTCTAGATCTATCCTCTAGATCTGTCAGGTTTCGGGGCTGTCGCTGAGCAACACAGGGTTTCAACTCCCTCCAAAGATTTTCTATTGGATTTAGGTCTGGAGACTGGCTAGGCTACTCCAGAACCTTGATATGCCTCTTACGGAGCCACTCCTTGGTTATCCTGGCTGTGTGCTTCGTGTCATTGCCCTGTTGAAAGACCCAGCCACGACCCATCTTCAATGCTCTGACTGAGGGAAGGAGGTTGTTGCTCAAAATCTCACAGTACATGGCCCCATTCATCCTCTCCTTAATACAGTGCAGTCGTCCTGTCCCCTTCACAGAAAAGCACCCCCAAAACATGATGTTACCACCCCCATGCTTCACAGTAGGGATTGTGTTCTTGGGATGCAACTCATCGTTATTTTTCCTCCAAACACAGCGAGTGAAGTTTAGACCACAACGTTCTACTTTGGTCTCATCTGGCCACATGACTTTCTCCCATGCCTTCTCTGGATCATCCAGATGGTCATTGGCAAACTTCAGACGGGCCTGGACATGTGATGACTTGAGCTGGGGTACCTTCCGTGCAATGCATGATTTGAAACCATGACGGCGTAGTGTTCTACCGACAGTGACCTTTGAAACTGTGGCCCACAGTTTTACACAGTATATAGCTATATTACTAAATTCCACACAAATTATGGGATATATATATATATATATATATATATATACACAGTATATATATATATATATATATATATGAATCTGGAAGAACAGTTTCACAGGTGTTAGGATTTATAAAAACCCCCAAATATTTTGCAGTGCTGTACCATGGATGTAAGACATGGCTAGTATTGTATAGAAGTGAAGCTGGATTCAGAAGGCCCTACCTATTAGGGCTGAAAGATCGACAGGACAGTGTCTTTATTTTTAGCATCTTCCTGCTAGCTCTTGGAGTTCCTATCAATTTTAAATATATAGGGCCTCTAGATTCACTAGCCATGTTGTTTCCTGATGCTATAACTTGTTTTTATAGACATTAATCATCCTTAGTTCAGAGCTAGGCAACCTCTACCTTCAGAGGGGCAATGCTTAGTAAAAGATGTAGCACATACAAAAAAATATAATGCTGAGAAGATTAAGGAAGCCTTAATCTTCTCAGCAAATATGTAATGCTATACCTTAAGAAAACAGATGTGTATCTTGAAAATTCCAAAGAGTAATCAAAATAGCTATGAATACAAACACTTTGATTTGCCATGTTTTCTTAACCTTTTTCCAGGACACCAAAACAAACTCAATTCAATTTAGTCAAGAATTGATTAGTATGAAATTCATTTTAAATACTGATGACTTAACGAAGACATTTCAATGCATTAAAGAGGGTCATGAAGACTTATTAACAGCTTGGAGACCCCAAATAGAAGACACCTTCACCAATTTCTGCAATACAGCACAAATTTTTTGTTGTTTTACTGTTGTAGGTTTAAAAAAAAAATTAAGATCTCTGAGTGTCAATTATTCATACAGTAACTATAGTGTTTCTTTAGTATTGTTTAGAGCCTTTATAACATGATGTTTCTGACAGATGATAGATGTTTTACATAACACAAAATCAAGAGTCAAATAAGGTGTGATGTTCTACAGATGTAAGAAATGGTAAAGAGAGTTGTGGAAGCATCTTAAGCTGTCTCATAAACTGTTAAATAGTTAATTCAACTGACCCATTCTTAGCTGTGCATTAGAAACGTAATGTCATATTTTCAAAGGGGTTGTCCACCTTTAAACCAATGTTTAGTATGATGTGGAGAGTGATAATCTACAACAATTTGCAACTGGTCTTCAGTTTTCATTATGTGTGGTTTTTATATTATATACTTTTGTTTAGCAGCTCTCCAGATTGGCATTTCAGCAGCTATATGGTTGCTAGGGCTTACATTTCCATAGCAACCAAGCTGTAAATGAGAGACTGGAATATGAATAGGAAAGGCCTAGTTGGAAATATAAATAATAAAATATAATATTAACAAAAACGTTGCAGCCTCACAGACCTTCTGGTGTCCATGACTCCCATTTGTAAACTAGAGTCAGAAGAAAGCAAATAATTCAAAAACTAAAAAAAATTTTAAGTCCAGTTGCTAAGAAGTGCTAATTCTATAACATACTAAAAGTTAACCTACATGTTATCTGGGCACTGAGTTGTCCTTACACAAAATAAGGTACAAACGGGGTTTATATGACAGATTTAAAAGGTAGAAGGAAATATGTCAGCTCCCGACTTAGACTAAAGAGATGCTGTTACTTACAGAATTACCAAGAGGATTCTGGGAACTCTCCCTAGGTATAAATAGCCATGAGCAATGGTTGTAATATCATTCCATCCTTACACATCCCTGCAATGCTAATAACACTTAGTGATTCAGAGAGACTGAGAGAAGAGTGAATCACTGACCCCCCTCCACGTCTCTATTCATAATTACACCTCCATAACTTAACTCTTAGAACAAACCCTGCACATACACTCACACACATACACCAGAATCCCTTTCTTGTAACATTACCTTAAATTTTTTTACCCCACCTCTTTAAGAAGAAATCATTCTACACTTAATATCAAGCAATTTTGGGTTCCCCAACAACTTTTTTAAGCATATTGTTAGGCAAGATATTCTTTAATTTAGGACACAATTCTATTCTGTACCTACCCACAACCCTTGGCCTTTAGCGAGAATTTCTTTAACCACTATATTCTTGGAATTTGTTCTGTGTTACCTCAATAATAAATCACTGTAATAGCTTCAAAATTAGTACAAAGATACTCAGAAGCGCCATTATAGCGCGAAACACATGTTGGGTATTGTTATACCACGCCACCACAGAGACACCCTGGTCCTGAGGGGTGTTATGTAACATAGTGAGTTTACAAATTGGACAGCTGTATGATTGTAGGTGAGTATGACTAAGTATTCAGTATACTTTCTAAACCTGGGCACTACGTTGTATGACTGTAAGAGCTATGTTGTAAGTAAGTGTCTGGACACCTAAGGCAGCAAGGAAGGTGGATTCCTTCCTATGCGCCTCCTGAAAACAGAGCTTATAGTATTTGATAAGGGCAATGTTGTTTTTGATATATATGGTAACGCATTGCTTGACTCTATTTTCCCTGCAGTATAATGGTATATAGATTATATAACATGTGTAACTAAAACTATACTATTCATTTTTTATACTATAACAGGATCAGGGGATATGATTTTGTGCTATAATTTGTATTTTTAACATTTATTAATTAGTGTATTTAACATAGTCACGTCTTTTTATAGGCCAATTTTGTGATCAATAAAAAATACCTTTTTTTAATGTATGAGCCTCCTAGTGGCTTATAATATAAGAAGTCAATCACAATTTCAATATATAGAGCTTTTGTATTTTCTTAGAGCCCCCCACCCTAAATAAACTATTTGATCGGTTGGATCTATACATTGTTAAAGGTGTGGCAATAACTATTTTTATTTATATCTTACACTTTGAGCTTTAAACTATAGATATTTGTGTTATATTGGTTTTATATCTGTGTGCATATTCACTTAAATATTTATCATATTTTGACTACAAGGCTTGCTCGATTGACAACCCATGGCTTAAAATTCTGTTCCCTGTTGCACAGAGAAGAATTTAAAAAAAGAAAAGGTGTAGATGTCACTCTTTAACAGTAACTGATTCAAATTTTGTTTTTACTAGTATTACTGCAGTTCATGGATCTGTGCAGACTGTTTGCTATGAGTTAAGGTGGCCATACACGTGGCGATCTGACGATGTTTCGTACGACCATCGCACGAAACATCGTAAGATCCGCCACACACCATTCAGGGCTGAATCGGCAGGTAAGGAGGTAGAAACAATAGGATTTCTACCTCCTTCTGCCGATTCAGCTCTGAAGGGAGAATTTTGGTCAGGCGCCTTCTATGGCGCCCGATCAAAATTTTCAAACTTGTCCGATCGGCGAGTCGTCCGATATCGGCAGCTTCCTGCGATATCGGTCGACTCGCCGACATGCCATACACGCACCGATTATCGTACGAAACGAGGTTTCGTACGATAATATCGGTGCGTGTATGGCCACCTTTAATACTGTGGAGTTAAATTACACCTAGGGCTCCTAGCTGTTCCAGTGTTCTTGTAATTACCCACTTTTTAAGCCTTTTGTCCTGGCGTCCTGACACTTATTATACAGGAGTCTTAAATGTTCTGGGCCAGGCTAATCTTTTCTTATTTAATCTCATTAGCACTTCTGCCTTTATCTTCCTCCAGATTTTTTCTCAAAAGTTTATTGAATACATAAGCCTCACATCAAATTTATCTTAGACCCCCCCATATATATACTGTAGTAAATGTATAAATATGTAAACATAATTGGCCATTTACTATAATCAGGGGTAAAAGTCCTAGAGTGCTTTGCAGAACAAATTGTGGACTCTCTTTGAGTGCTTGTAGTTAGTATTTGGACAACTGGCCAGTGAATATCAAGCAAAGTGCAGATTGCAGAGCTCTCAACAAGGACTCTCTTGCTCAAGGTACCGGTGCGCCAGGTTATTTTCAAATTTTGCCCCTCCAGTATGCAGTGCTTCCAGAGGCAGGCACCACCATTCACTGAAGAAGAAGTGCAGCTCTTTGCACAATGTTGAGGTAGTGGTGTTTAAGGAAGCAAGGCACAACTCTAATGTGGCCAAATGCATCAATGGCCAAAAACATTTCGCTTTGTGCTTGTTTTTGCACCGTCACCCCTTAAAAATTAAGAAGCAATGAAAAATTATAATGTTCAAAGATAGAACCAGATTTACTTTTAACGTGTGATGGAGCCCAGTTATCTGTGCATGGGCCCTAAGGGGTGGACCTTTTTTCCACCTTAGTGTTCTAGCACTTGAACATTTGGCAGTGGTAAATTAGGCCTTATATGTGCTCCTGCTTCATATATTATAGACCAGTAATAATTACATTCAGAACAATGGTTTTGATAAGAGTGACTTCATGTTGTTTTCCTGAGCTGCAGAAGGACAGAGACTTCATGTATTAATGGGCTGAACCTATATATTTTTGTATTCATATCTGAAACCTGAAAATGTTTCTGGTACCTACTGCTGTTTTATCATCTCTATTGGGCCCAGCATCATGTAGGCTGCCAGTCAGGAAGAGCTGCGTGCTTGAGACAGCTGTTTTTGTTAAACAGAATATTTTAGGAAGCCAATTATACCAGTTACCTGCTACTTACGTACTAACAATTTAATAACTGCATCAGCCATGCTTTAAAGTGTCTTCTTGACAGAGAGACAGTGAGGGGGTGAAGCACAGAGAAAGGCAGATATGCTGAAACATTAATAAATTAGAGAAGATGAAATATTATATAGTGGCATAACAGAAGTTGAGCTTTGACAGAGAGAAAAAAGAGAGGTGTAGGAAAAATAAGCAGATACAGAAAAGCTCAGGTTAAATATGATTTAAAAAAGATGGATAAAGAAGACCAGATTAAAAAAAATTTGGGAAGAGAGCAAAAAAGGGTATGGATCTGGGGTTTTTCAGAGGGATCATTCTGTAGTTTAGATCTCTATACTATACTGTCTTGTTTTGCTTCCAATAAGGATTATTTCTATCTTTGTTGGGATCAAATACCTGTTTTATTATTATAGAGTAAAAGAAAATAGAATTTTGAATTATCTGATTACAATGCAGCCTGTAGGACATGGCTTTCTTGTAATTTGGAGCTTTCTGGAGAATGGGTTTCTGGATAATGTAACCCATACCTGTAGCAGGCATTATTGTATCTATATTATAGATTATACAGTTAGAAAGTAAGAGACCACCAATGCCTCACCTGTGCAAAGCCGAGAACTGCAACTCGCACACCATTTAATGGAATTCTCACCTCTGTATTTTAGCATTGACTGTAACTAGAAGTTGGCTTTGTGGAAAAACTACTGGAGTTGTAGTTGAGTAAAGCTGAATAGGTTGAACACTACAGATTTACATATAGCTTAAAGTGCCAGTTTCCCAGCATTGTCCATGCTCCTTTAAAGGCTTTTGTATGTATGTATATATGTATAAATTTATATTTATAAAGCACTACAAGGATACGCAGCGCTGTACAATATTACAATACACAATTACAATACACAATTACACACAGGTGAACAAGTATTTTAATAAATACAATAAATAAGTATAAATACACTGAGATAAAGTGACATGTGGTATGATACACAGTAGGAAGAAGGTTCCTGCCCCATAGAACTTACAATCTAAGTATTTTCAAAATAATACATCAGCTCCATAGGCTATGAAAAAAAACAACAAATAACAGAACTTAATACAATATTTTCAACATTCAGTACGAACAACAGGGTGTTACACAATTCTGTGTATATCACAAACCATAGAAAGTCCATGCACAGATATTTTTGTGTTTCTAAAGTGCTGTAGTGATTTCTCCATAGTGCTTTATTCAAGAATAATAGTTGAAGTAATTGTTTTATATTATAATGGTCAAATTACAATTCCAACAAATGCCTATGTCAGCCACAAAGGTTCCCACCATAAGTTGATATTGTTTATCATCCCTCAGATATTAAAGTGGTTAAGTCCACCCCTGAATAAAATTCCAGGAGTTTGAGGTGACAGTGTTGCTGCAGCCTATCAAGGCTGGATTTAGGGTGCCTTTGTTTACTAAGAAACCATAATATAAAGAATAAAGAAGTGCCAGTTTGAATGATTCCTAATGGGAATACAGGAACCTGTATAAGAAGAGTGTATTAGCACTGCAGGGCTTTCTGCCTTTTACAAAGCTTTCCCATCATCCAGAGACCTACCAGTTTAAACGTCTCTCCTCTCCACTAATCTAATTCTCTCCAAACACCTCCCTTCATATCTCAAGCTCAACTCATTTTCTCTCCATATTTCTCACTCCTCCCCCTCCCTTCTCACGGCTTGTAATACATGTATCTATTTCTTCCTTTTCAGGCTACAATGCTTGGATTGTATTATTATCCCTATCCTTAACCCTAGCTATGCCGAGATGCAGCTTTATCCTTATACCTGATACAGCCTTGTTTGCTTTCTGGTTTAGATGTGGCATGCTAGAATTCATGGCCTTATAGCTGTTGTGAACTACAGTTCCTAGTGGCACTGGTTGATTCGACCATTTTGTAGTTTGGTGTGCGATAAACCAATTGCTAAAAATTGCTCTTCCATTCATTTGAACAGGAATTGCCTGAATGTTACTGATTCACTTTCATGATAGGTGATAATCAACCTAAAGCTCTCACTGGTTTTTGAGAATAGATTGGTTGTCTTTAAAGTACAATGGACTCTGTCAAGTGATTTCTGTTAAAGTGGATAATGAATGGAGAGACAATTTTGATCTGATTGTCCACTGACCCCAGCTACAAAATGTTTAAAATCACCCTATATGCCACTGTTCTTAAGGATGATAGGGGTTACTATAGAATTTCTATCAGGCCCAGTGTTTTAATTGGTTAGATAAAGAAAGAGGCAGGGCACACCCTTGCATGTTAAACTTTTGTAGGAAGACATGTATAAAGCATTTTTCCATGAATTTTAACTTTAAGCCTCCAATAAATCTCTGGTCCTTTCGTGTTTTTTCCTCTAACTCAGTTTTCTCTTGCTGTCCTTTCTTCCATTTTTATCCTCTCCTCTACCCTTTTTCTTCTTAGTTTGTCAGGTCTTCACTCTGTCTTCCTCTCCCAAATATATGTTGCTTCATTCTCCCATTTTGTCCTCTTCTGCTTATACATTATACTCTCCAGTTGTATCCTTTTCACTCCTTTCTAAGATTTCCCATGTACCATTGTTTTATTTTCAATTTTGCTACTTTTGTCTTCCCCAATTTGCCATTTTCACTCATTGCCATCCTTATGTGCTATTCTCCCATTCTATCATACATGGTGCACAGCTCAGTCCAGCAATAGCAATGCACAGATGAAGGAAATACTTACTGAACAAAAGCCAGGGCCAAAGGAACAATTAATCCACCCCTGAATCCAGGATTTGGTTTGGGATTTGGCCAATTTGAAACACTGTTTTGAGAATTCAGATATCACTAAATTGTAACTGTTCAGAAGAATCAAACCAGAACCCTTAAAGTTTTGTGAAATTAAAGCTCAGGGGAGCTAAATGTAACAGTTTTTGGTTTACAGTTGATGCTATTGGGTTTGGATATGATTCAACTTTTTTTTAAGGTTTTGATAAATTTGCCGGTGGGAGGGGGGTTTAGTTTAGTTAGGAAAACTATATATTGTTTTTTCAGGAGAATCTGAGCTTTCCAAATCTGCCTGAGTTTTTGTGTATTTCCACTTCTGGAACAAGATTTAGAGCTCTAAATACAAAAAAAAAAAGAAAAAAATATATTTTTCATGATAAAGGGATTTTTACCAGAAACATGCTTTATTTTATGGACAAAAATTCAACTGATTAGGAAACCCTGATGTCTGCCAAACATGCCAGTACCTAATATGTAGTGTTCTATAGATCAAAAACTCCCAGCAGTAACCAAATTTTCAAAGCATTACAGCAGAATACGGCATACTTTAGATTCCAAAGCCAAAAATCCTGGAACATTAGGTTTACCCCAGGAAACCATATATTTTTGAAAAGTACACATTCTGCCAAATCTGAAATGGGTACCCATGTCTTTCAACTCCTAAGTACCAAACAGCAAAGCTTTTCTGAATTTAGCAGTTTCTATAAAAAATTATGAAAATTCTAAAAAAATCACCTCAAAGTTTCTACTTGCAATATAAGATCCCGGCATACTTGGGGTAGGCGGTACTTAAAGAAAATTGTGGTTTGTGAGCTTTTGGCAAACACAACATGGACTTTGCAGTGGGATTTTTTCAAGTATGTGTTGGCCCTAGAGTGATGCATCCTCCAGTTTTCAGGGAAATGGTCATTTTCAGAACAGTAGTTTTCCAAAAGTAATGGTTACAACATAGCAAGCGGCAAAATATATCCCACGCAGCGGGAAATAACGCACATGGTGGGAAATAACGCAAGAAAAATGCTCATCGCGAGTTAACTAATGCAAAGAACATCACGTCTTAATTATGACGCCTGTCCTTTTCATGAATCGAGCGTTACGTTGCAAAAAATAAGAAATGATAAAATTTTTAGCGCATGCTATAAATAGCGCTTGTTTTATCGCACTTTAGTGAATCAACCCCTATGTGCCATAAGACCCCCTAACAGTACAGAGACCCTAGAAAATCTACCACACTAGAAAGCTATGCTAAACATAATGGTTTTTATTAAATTTCTAAAAATCATCACAAAAATTGCATTTTGCCCCACTATGTAACCCACATTTTGTCACATATCAACACAAAAAATTCTAAATATGAACATCAGGGGTCTACTGAACAGTTTACCAAACTATGTGGGGTACAGAGGCACCCAGATAAAAATAGTGCATATGAATTTTCATGTCTGGCGCTCTGGTTGGTGCAATTTTTGCATCCGGTATGTGTATGAAGTGCCATAAGACCCCCTAAAAGTACACAGACCCTAGAAATCCATATATTTTTCGAAAGTACACATTCTGACAAAACAAAAATGGGTAAATACATCTTTCTACTGCAAACTATCAAACTACAAAGCTATGCTAAACAGAATGGTTCTTATGAAATTTCTGAAAATTGTCACAAAGCTTTCATTTTGCCCCATTTTGAACCGCACATTTCCTAACATATCAACATAAAACACTGTTAATATGAACGTCGGGGGTCTACTGAACAGTTTGATGCGCAATATGCACAGATTCACCAAACTATGTGGGGTACATGGGCACCCAAATTGATATACAGCAGACAAAAGTAACAAATAACAATGCGAAATTCAATAAAATCGCTAAAATCCAAACAAAATCACTTAAATCAATGTTTTTTTTTTCACCTAGTGAAATCTGCAGTCAGAATCACGGTTTGAGTATTTTGGTTTGGGCTAATTAGTTCTATGGTCAAAATCAAGCGGACAACACCTATGCATAACTGAAAATGCAATAAAATGGCTAAAAATGAAAAAAATCACAGAAAATGTAAAAGGTAAAAGGTATTGGGCAGTGCGGTTAGCAAATACGCTATCTGCAATGGCAATAAAACATATTTTCGGGCAAAAAAAACCCGATGCGATTACAGAGTAGATATTGTAGATATACATTTAGAATAAGAACATAAATAAAGGCTAGCAGATAGGGGATATAGCTGATAAAATCTTAAAAATCCGACAGAATTTTTAGATTTGTAAACAAGTGTTTTAGGTGCACCAAACTATATTCAATTCACATAGATGTCAGTTGGGTAGTAGTAGTCCACCTCATTGAAAACACTGTGGTTAATTTATAAACACTGGGCAAATTTGGACCTGGGCAGAATTAATTATTTTTTCCAATTGCTTTTATTCCCCTCTCTTTTTTTACTCTAATGGGGTTATGTAATAAAAAAAAAGTAACTAAGCTCGCCTAGGAGCATTAACCCATAGCAACCAATCAGCAGGTAGATTTACTGGTCACCTGTTAAAAGCAAGCATCTTATTAGTTGCTATGGGTTACTGCTGCCTTATGGGCCTTATGCTTACATATGGGGGTTAATCTCTCCCTCACACCCATATGTATGTAGTCCTCTTCACTATATATGACACATAAGTAACTAAAGGATGTCATTATTCCCATGATACCAGAAAAGAGAGCATTATTGTTTCTCTTTGAAAACTGACAGCTAGGCATTTACAATAAAAATTAATTCATTCTTCCTGTCAAATCTGAAATGGGTACCCATGTCTTTCAACTCCTAAGTACCAAACAGCAAAGCTTTTCTGAATTTAGCAGTTTCTATAAAAAATTATGAAAATTCTAAAAAAATCACCTCAAAGTTTCTACTTGCAATATAAGATCCCGGCATACTTGGGGTAGGCGGTACTTAAAGAAAATTGTGGTTTGTGAGCTTTTGGCAAACACAACATGGACTTTGCAGTGGGATTTTTTCAAGTATGTGTTGGCCCTAGAGTGATGCATCCTCCAGTTTTCAGGGAAATGGTCATTTTCAGAACAGTAGTTTTCCAAAAGTAATGGTTACAACATAGCAAGCGGCAAAATATATCCCACGCAGCGGGAAATAACGCACATGGTGGGAAATAACGCAAGAAAAATGCTCATCGCGAGTTAACTAATGCAAAGAACATCACGTCTTAATTATGACGCCTGTCCTTTTCATGAATCGAGCGTTACGTTGCAAAAAATAAGAAATGATAAAATTTTTAGCGCATGCTATAAATAGCGCTTGTTTTATCGCACTTTAGTGAATCAACCCCTATGTGCCATAAGACCCCCTAACAGTACAGAGACCCTAGAAAATCTACCACACTAGAAAGCTATGCTAAACATAATGGTTTTTATTAAATTTCTAAAAATCATCACAAAAATTGCATTTTGCCCCACTATGTAACCCACATTTTGTCACATATCAACACAAAAAATTCTAAATATGAACATCAGGGGTCTACTGAACAGTTTACCAAACTATGTGGGGTACAGAGGCACCCAGATAAAAATAGTGCATATGAATTTTCATGTCTGGCGCTCTGGTTGGTGCAATTTTTGCATCCGGTATGTGTATGAAGTGCCATAAGACCCCCTAAAAGTACACAGACCCTAGAAATCCATATATTTTTCGAAAGTACACATTCTGACAAAACAAAAATGGGTAAATACATCTTTCTACTGCAAACTATCAAACTACAAAGCTATGCTAAACAGAATGGTTCTTATGAAATTTCTGAAAATTGTCACAAAGCTTTCATTTTGCCCCATTTTGAACCGCACATTTCCTAACATATCAACATAAAACACTGTTAATATGAACGTCGGGGGTCTACTGAACAGTTTGATGCGCAATATGCACAGATTCACCAAACTATGTGGGGTACATGGGCACCCAAATTGATATACAGCAGACAAAAGTAACAAATAACAATGCGAAATTCAATAAAATCGCTAAAATCCAAACAAAATCACTTAAATCAATGTTTTTTTTTTCACCTAGTGAAATCTGCAGTCAGAATCACGGTTTGAGTATTTTGGTTTGGGCTAATTAGTTCTATGGTCAAAATCAAGCGGACAACACCTATGCATAACTGAAAATGCAATAAAATGGCTAAAAATGAAAAAAATCACAGAAAATGTAAAAGGTAAAAGGTATTGGGCAGTGCGGTTAGCAAATACGCTATCTGCAATGGCAATAAAACATATTTTCGGGCAAAAAAAACCCGATGCGATTACAGAGTAGATATTGTAGATATACATTTAGAATAAGAACATAAATAAAGGCTAGCAGATAGGGGATATAGCTGATAAAATCTTAAAAATCCGACAGAATTTTTAGATTTGTAAACAAGTGTTTTAGGTGCACCAAACTATATTCAATTCACATAGATGTCAGTTGGGTAGTAGTAGTCCACCTCATTGAAAACACTGTGGTTAATTTATAAACACTGGGCAAATTTGGACCTGGGCAGAATTAATTATTTTTTCCAATTGCTTTTATTCCCCTCTCTTTTTTTACTCTAATGGGGTTATGTAATAAAAAAAAAGTAACTAAGCTCGCCTAGGAGCATTAACCCATAGCAACCAATCAGCAGGTAGATTTACTGGTCACCTGTTAAAAGCAAGCATCTTATTAGTTGCTATGGGTTACTGCTGCCTTATGGGCCTTATGCTTACATATGGGGGTTAATCTCTCCCTCACACCCATATGTATGTAGTCCTCTTCACTATATATGACACATAAGTAACTAAAGGATGTCATTATTCCCATGATACCAGAAAAGAGAGCATTATTGTTTCTCTTTGAAAACTGACAGCTAGGCATTTACAATAAAAATTAATTCATTCTTCCTGTTGCATTCAGCTCACCTTAATCTAAAGCTGGGCATACATATAAAGGACCAAAACGAGCAGAGCTTTGTCTGGTTGGCCTGTCACATTTTGGATGAAAAAGATCTGATCCATTAGTTTAACCCTTATGTCTACAATAGGTTCATAATGGGGCAGATCTGTTGGGAGAGGACAGCATCAATGGACTAATAAATTTCTACCTATATTTCAATAGATTTTAGAAGGGCTGGCACCATAAAGGGGTTAATAAGCTACAAATCTGGCAGAGGATACCTATGTATGACCCATTTTTAGACATTTTAGTAAATGTCACTCTTCTTTTATACCTTCACCACCAGACTCTCAAAATCACACTCTATACTACTGACTAACAATACAGGTATCCAAATACAGCTTCCTTTATAATGTGTACTGTTCACTTTAGAGACCGGTTATTTTTCTGCAGATGGGAATATTTTATGCTCATCCATATATAAATCTTATACTGCATAAGTCCTTTTTACTCCACGAGACTGCCTAAAACTCCCATTAACAAACAGAATTTGTTATATGGTGTTATCCTTAAGGATTCCACTAATCCTAAAGTCAGAGCATCATTTTAATTTGCTTCTGCTTTGAATTATCTCTGAGCCTACTATTTATTGTATGGCTTTTCCCTTAGCCTCTCTCTATATCTATCTTGCTCTTCCCAAACTTATTCCATTCACTGTTACCTGTCACTGTCTCTTTTCTCACTGCCTCAGTATCCACCCTTCAATCTCTGTTTAATTTGTATGTATTTTCATCTCTCTGTCAAGATTGAATCCTCTCAAGTAATTCCTTTATTTCTATTAAATGAGTAAAATAGATGGATGTGAATCAATGAAGACATACTGTCTGTGTGGTGAGAGATAGCTGTGGGCACAAAGGGGGGTAGGATAAGTGTGCCAGAAAGCGATGGGTGACATGAGACTGCATTTCTTTGTCACCCAGGGTTATAAGGCTGCTATGGTGACACTGATAATTCACCAACTGTGTTCACGGTCCAGCAAACACCAAAGAATGATCCCTTCCTAAATAATTAGACTTACACAGAAAAAACAGCAGTAAAATTGCTTCTGCATTGGAATACTGTCTGTTAGGTCATTTCGTTTGTGTCACCCAGAGATGGGAGCCATTCATTTTATCTCATGGCTTTTTATACCTGTACAATGTTTGATTACCTTGCAGCGGGAGGTATAGTCTGCTGCTTAGCAGAAAGGGTAAATTCTGAACTTGTTAGTAGTTACTTTTTAAAAAATGATATCATAGATATATAATATAGACAAACTTAAATAATTATATTATTTGATGCGACAGACATACACAATTAAAAAAATGGAAATGACAACTGTATCAAAATAACAAAAACATTCATAACATTCGTAATTTGTATATGTAGGATCCCTTCAAAAAGGTTAGGTAGGAATTGTGCTAAATGTTTATGTACTAATCTGTGTGGTTATTTGTATTTAGTCATGCAGGGAAAAAACAGAGATCAAAATTATGTTAACTGTTATTGGTATTCTATATTTAAAAGTACTTGAAAATGTGTACATGTGTAAGGTTCTTTGCCCTTTTTTCTTAGGAAAAGCTTAACCTCAACATGGTTAGTTTTAAGATGCTCCCTCTTGTCTCCTATGCTTTAGTTTAATAATGTGTGAATTTCTTTGTACATTACAGTTACTGTCAGAACATGTTGAAATATTGTGAGATGATTCACTGTTTCTTTGAATTATTTCAGCTGCATTAATGTGAGAAGATGACTGGAGATATATATATATATATATATATATATATAATATTGTAGTGTTAACATTGCAAAATTTATAAATGCATTATTCTGTCTACTACCCTTGTACACTAGAAAACCAAGTAACCCATGGACCTGTCTAGTGTGGTACAACCTGACATAGCCAGATACAGTGAGTAGCTAGCTACAGGTGTAAGTGTGGTTTTCAGGTGGCAGAGGAGACAAATCAAGTTACAGTGGCACTCTGGAAAGGCTGTGACCTGTACATCTCAGACTATTGCCCACTGTGAATTTATATACTGCCAACTCTATTTTACTAGCTACTAGCAATGTGAAGGCCGGCACATCTTCTTCGGGTCGAAGGCGGGTTTGGGTTGAGCTCTTCTGCGACCTAGCACTGCTGGCTTTCCGGTTCCGGCTTCTGATTTTATAGGCATGCACCCGACATGCCCTGTGCCTTTTGTGACGTCATTGTGGGGGCAGGTCTATAAATGGAGGAGAGAAGCCGGGTTGGGTAGGGTTAGGGTTGGGAACGGGCGGGTTAGGGTCGGGTGCAGGTCGAGTATTTCTCGACCCACACATCACTACTAGCTACAATTCAGCTACTTTCAGTTTCTAATGTAGCATGAATCATGTTGATGAGGCCTTGTGGTGTCTAAAACTATAACTTGGTGTGTTTAAAGCCCTCAGAACACTGGATTTCAGACATTTTGGTTTCAATTTTCTATTTGTAGTACAGGTAGGGGACCTGTTATTCAGAATGCTTGGGATCTGGGGTTTTCCATATAAGGGATCTTTCCATAATTTGGATCCCCATACTTTGTCTACTAAAAAATAATTTAAACATTAAATAAACCCAATAGGGCCTCCAATAAAGATTAATTATATCTTCGGTAGGATCAAGTACAAGATACTGTTTCATCATTACTGACAAAAAGGAAACACATTTAAATGTTTAATTATTTTATGTAAATCTTTAATTAAAATGGAGCTTATGGGAGATGACCTTCCCGTAATTTGGAGCTTTCTATATAACAGGTTTCCAGAGAACCGATCTGTGTACGGTATACAGAATTTTGTCTGTCGGGCCTGCCTTAATTTATCATAAGCTTAAATACATTCTCTGGAAAAGAGGCGCTTGCGAGGGGACATGATTACTCTGTACAAGTACATTAGAGGGGATTATAGGCAGTTGGGGGATGTTCTTTTTTCCCATAAAAACAATCAACGCACCAGAGGTCACCCCTTTAGATTAGAGGAACGGAGCTTCCATTTGAAGCAGCGTAGGTGCTTTTTCACGGTGAGGGCAGTGAGGTTGTGGAATGCCCTTCCTAGAGATGTGGTAATGGCAGATTCTGTTAATGCCTTTAAGAGGGGTCTGGATGAGTTCTTGAACAATCAGAATATCCAAGGCTATTGTGATACTAATATCTACAGTTAGTACTAGTGGTTGTATTTATAGTTTATGTATGTGAGTGTATAGATTGGTAGGTGTGGGTTCGGTGTGCTGGGTTTACTTGGATGGGTTGAACTTGATGGACACTGGTCTTTTTTCAACCCTATGTAACTATGTAACTACTGTATGTAACTATGTAACATGTAAGAATATTGGTGCATTATTAATCATTCTGTCATTCTTAGGCTAATATCACACATGGTGTTTTTTCTGCCAGTGGAAAAAAGCAGAGGTAGAAACCATTGATTTATGGTATGGCCATCCAAGGGCAGAGTTGAGGTTTACAAGTGCAGAGCTCTTTTCAGCTATTCTACTCTGTGGGTGCCTATGTTTTTGTCAAAAACAGCAAGTCTTGATCTAATTCTTCATCCCCTTGGGTATTTAATAACTCAGGAAGTAGTTAATACATTATTAATGGTAAAAATGGCTTGGCTATGCAAAAGAATACAGCGGTCCATATGCTTCTAATGTTTTTAATACCACCATGAATTTAAAATGCACGGAGCAGCTAGAAAATCTAGCTGCTGGTACTCTGTGGGGAAAAAGCCCTAAGGCTGATGCCACACCAGGCGTAGGGCTGATTTTTTCGGCAAGCGGAAAAACGCTTGCCGAAAATTCAGCCCTACGCCTGCTACTTGTGCCTGCACCCGAATGAATGGAATACGCTCGGGTGCAGGCACATGTAGCCGATATACGCACGAAAACGCGAGAGAATGCAAAGTCTCGCGTTTTCTTGCGTATATCGGCTACTTGTGCCTTCACCCGAGCGTATCCCATTCATTCGGGTGCAGGCACAAGTAGCAGGCGTAGGGCTGAATTTTCGGCAAGCGTTTTTCGCTTGCCGAAAAAATCAGCCCTACGCCTGGTGTGGCATCAGCCTAAAGCCCATTGCTGCAATCAGCTATTTCTTCCCTCTGCAGGTGTGCCACCCGAGCTAGCTGCTGCCCATTAATAGCATTTCAGCAAAGCTGCAATCAAAACCATAAATTCAAATAAAACATTGTGGTTTTGCCAATTGAAATTGATTTTTCTAATTTGTTTTAGGTGTTTTTTAAAGAAAGTTCCCACACACTTTGAAACCTAGTCAAAACAAATGCTTTTTTTCTCCTTGAATTACATTTCAGATAAGATATTTAAATGTAAAATTAAATTGTAATAGGTACACAAAATGCTTCGGTAAAGGCACCATTAGTGAAAGAGTTGTTCTGTAGATAAATTAAACTGAGAAAGTAACAAATACTGTACTTTGGTTTAAAGGGCCTTTGACTTCACTTACAAAAAATAATAGTTATATTTGCTGGAAAGTATTTTATAAAATTAGGCTGATGTTCTGCCTCGCAGGACACTGGTTTATGTTATATAGCCTAGATATTAGAAGGTGCAACAAACAACTCATTACTGAAGTAATGAGGCATGTTTGAAAAAAATGACAGAATGTTTCTCCTAAGGATTCATGCCCCCACCAAGACCAAAAAACACACTGTACAAGTAAGCAGAACTTTAGGATTTTGTTCTTGTAACTGTTGTGTAAACCACTTTGCCACCCTTCAATAAATATGTCCATTCTCTTTTATAAAGTTCTTTCAATTCTTGGCGTTACAGGGTTGTAACTAAGGAGGGGGGTGAAATTCTCTCATGGATTTATTTTTATTTTCTTCCAGAAACACTGTCAGTAGAGATGAAATCTTCCTACTTTCATTCAATCAATTTATTTTTCTGTGCCTAAAGTACAGGGGCACCATGCTCTCTCCAAAGAATCTTGTTATATCTTGGCTTGCAGTGTCTTTCAGAACAAAGAAAAACTTTTGCTTTCTTGTTAGAAATCCTGTTTGAGGTACAGTACAAAACACACTGCTAACTAAAAGCTGTATGCAATGTCTTCCTGGAGGCTGCACATTCCCCAGCTTCCCCTATATTCAAAATTCAAGAAAAACTTACGTGAGTTTAATCAAAGGAGTGTTTTGTTGCCTATTCTAGCCATTTCGTTTTCCTTTCAGGGTTGGGGCCATATGGTGCATAATCAGTATGTGCTAAGCATAGAAAAGGAAAGAGATAAGCAGTATATGTACAATATTTGTGGAGAAAATGGCATCTTACTAGTCCCAAGGAGACATAAAGGCAGGGAGAGCTGAAACGTATTATTATATACATAGCCATTTAGTTGTGGTTTATAGGATCATATGCCAAAAAGATGCAACTCTTTTCCCATATCTTTTTATAAAGTGTATTTTGGGGGTTAAGTAAGTTCTTAGTAAGAATTTATGATATACCTGTTTATCTAGCTGGTGTATAAAGGCAATACAATTTTGGAGATGAGCTCTCACCCGATTTGTCTTAGAAATTAAAGTTTTACCGTAATTATTGGCAGTGTCCCTAACTTGCCCACAAAAATGTGACCCAATTGCAGATTTCTATACATAGATAAGGCTGGTGGATTAATTTCATCTCAAAGGATTTATGTATCTATAAAATGTGAATTTGACATGTTTAGCTAAACATAACATGAACCAGTCAAATTGTTAAAAGGGAGTTAGAAGTTCGCTTCAGTTCAGATCTTTTGTTGTCAACTCAACCGCATAAGAAATTTACACAGCGGGATTAAATTGTTAAGTGTCAGGCCCAAAAAGAGAAAAATACACAAAACATATTATAACAAAGCGTTAACAGAGCAGTGATACATTGTACAAAACAGCAAAATTATGCAAAAATAGCAATCCAATTTTGATTTTCCAACGTGTCACCACAATGCATAATAATTTATTCTTGTTAATATAAGTTTAATAATTTATAATTATTTTATAATCATTTATTCCTGTTCTTCTACCCTGGGCTCAAATTTCAGGCCCACAAAAGAAGTAACAATACACAACACATATATCAAAAAAGGGAATG
The DNA here is from genome assembly GCF_000004195.4 of Xenopus tropicalis. NCBI lineage: Eukaryota > Metazoa > Chordata > Amphibia > Anura > Pipidae > Xenopus > Xenopus tropicalis. The sequence goes on from NC_030677.2 coordinate 105,452,075, forward strand.
GAGCAGCAAAACAATGCAATTTCAGTTTTCCAATGTGTCACCACAGTACAGTTTTTTTCTGTTTTATACAATAACAACATTATGGGGCCCATTCATTAAAGTACGACAGGTCTGATTACTAAAAATTGGTATTTTTTCTAAACATTAGAACTTTGGCGTATTTTCTACGATATTTTCGACCAGGTTGGAGCTGCAGAGTGCCATTGAGTCCTATGGGTGGCTTCAAAAATCATGCACCGAAGGTTCAAAGATCATTTGGATACGAAATTTTTTTAACTTTCGGATCGTACCACGATATTTTTGTACCACCACGGTACAAAATTTTCATACAATTAACGCACATCAGAAATTATAGGATTTAATCAGAATTTTTACATATCTTATTTTTAAAAGTTTGAAATTCGGACATTGATAAATCTCCCCCCACGTGTTATTAGAAACTGCATATATTACTGTGCAAAAATACAAATTCCCATGTGCATAAAAATGGACTATATGTAACTGTATATAAAAACAGGACCCTACAAAGAGCTAAAAAGAGACAAAAATCTTACATCTGAGGAACAAAGCTGTTGTACAACCTAGTTGACTGAGCATAAATGCTACAATATTGTTTTCCAGATGGCAGTAAAACAAAAAGATTATAAAAAGGATGCGAGGAATCAGCCACAATGCTGGATACCTTTCTAGAACAGCATGATTTAAAAATATCTTGAATTGATGGAAGAGTAATTTCAATAATTTCTCCTTCTGTTAATAGTGGTTCTTAGACCATGAAAAGGAGGAGCCTGGGGTAAGCTCCTACTTCAAAGGGACACCAGACAGATTGCAAGGCTAGAATGTGTCTTTCTTATGGTTTCTTATGATTGCTATATGATCCTAAATTATTGTCTTATTTTTAGGTACTAATGGCCAGCTAGTCATCATAAAGAATTTGGTATGTGTTCCTTGTATCCATTGGATAGACCTACGACAGCACCCTGATTTTCAATGCTATTTTGGATTGGACTCACAAGGATTTATGCACAAGAGATACAAGAGGGATAGGACCTATAATGGACTTTTCAAAATGTTGAACTGAATATGGACAATATTGCTTGCTTTGCATGTCAGACACTTGATAAAGAGCTTTCCACAAACATGTAGTATTCTTACACTGCTAAAATAAACCACGTTGCAGTCAAACGATACTGCTTGGAGCTGTTCGCTCTTCTGTTCTGTGGGGTATTAATGAAGTAGCTTTATCCATTTAATGAATTGTTACCGGAACACATTTTTTTTTTTTTTTTTTTTAAACATGTTTTTATTTTTTTATAACAATCGGGTTCCACATATGCAAAATATTATCCATTGCAAAAGAATACCAGAGTAACATAGGATTTGGCATATATAATCAGTACAGGGTATGGTGATATGCGTAGGTTGTCTTGTGTCTGATCGTCTTGGAGTTCAAAAACGATAGGGTAATTGGCTTCCAAGAGTGACTTGGGTGTGCCAATTTACCGTGAGTATGTTGTGGAGAAGTCCGATACAGTCATACAGGCAAAAATATAGTATGGAACTTCTGCTGAAACCAACATAAACTATATACATTCACCGGTTCTGGACAAGGTTATTTAGCATACCTGTTTTCTGTTGCTGAAAACATTTTTTAAGTATTCCCCACAGTTAGTAGAACTTGCATGTTATACAGTAATACAGTAATTTGAGTCTCCTCAAATTAACATCTGTAGGTTGCCGCCCACTAGCTTGTATATCTGCAATCGGAGTTAGACTATGACTGGATGCCAGCAGTGCTCTCATTTTTAGGCCTTTACTTTAAAGCAAAGTAAACTCCAGCATTCACTCTTAGTCAAGTGTACATATCTGGCAAAACCTCTGAGAATAAAATCAGTTGAAGAGCGTGTTATATTATTTTTATTCCTGTAGCAATTAGTAATTTGCTGAAAGCTGATGAATAAGGATGTAGTGCTTAAGATTATTACATTAAGTATGTTTGCATGGTTTTGTCACCATGATAAATCACAGACAGCTGGGGTACCAACGGTTCTTGCAATATTGTGCATAGCCCAGAGAACCTTCCTCTACAATTATCAGATCTGGCCTAAGGGTGCAGTTATATTACCCTGTAACCGTGTCATCCCAATACATCACATTTACGTAGGGTGCAAACTGTTCTGTCGATGTGACATTGCGCTGTCACACACACAGCTATAGGGCTGACAGGGATATAGTCATTAATCCTGTCACTCAAGTGTGCAGTTTACTAGTGTCTAAAGATGTGTTGAAAAAGCAAAGCAAGAAAAAAATAATAAATAGTAATACAATGCATATATACAATATATGCAATTTGCTATGTAAACGTGCAATCTATCCATTTATTTCTGTTGTACTGTGTGTTGTCACTTAGACAGACATGCCATAAACCATCACCAAATGAAGCCCTAACTCATCTGCCACCTATCATTAAGATAGCTATCTAAACTCAGTGTCCCCACCCCCCAGTGAATTTTGTCTGGATTTCCCCACAGTAATATGGGTAGATCTTTAGTAATATAGGTGTATGTTACTGATCCATATGGGCTAAACCAAGGCAACATGTACTGTTGGTGGATCATAAACAGCGTAAGGGAATGATAAAAGCTTTTCTCGTCTTCTCCTGTAAATTCCCATGCTGATCAACCTCATGTTGTCTAGAATGTTGCAGGTATTTGCATAGTAATTATGCATGCATTAGCACTTTTTATTATGTCCCAAATGACAGTTTGGGGTCTAGGTGCATGGGGAATACACAAGTTCGCTTATAGGAGCTTGAGTAAGACAACCAAGGTTAGCAGAATACTGCAAAAAGACCACCTCAGACCCCTAAAATACATGTGGATGGTACATGCTGGCAAAATCTTTTCTATCTATTCTAATCTGATCTGCAAAAGAATTATCTACAGCACCTACCTGCCATCTGCCATAATCTTCATAAAAAGAGAAGTGATATTACCCAAGGGTAGCTAGAAAGCAGGAATAAAGGTGGAGACCCCTATTTTGTTGAAAAAGATCCCATTGATACTGCAGTTAATAGATAATAAATTCAGGTGAAGGCATGCCATTAGTTGGTTCCACCAGCATTTATATGCGCTGAAAGTAAGACAACTTTTAAAGGCTGTACAGAGTAAGAAGACTTTATAAGTATAAGCTTACAGGGTTTCAGTAACATTGCCTATATTATATCTGCTCGTTCTGCATCTTAAACTTATTAAAGCTTGTTTATACAGTCTGTGGATTTTGCATAGAGTGGAGACATTGTGAGATATTAACCAGGTCCTGGTCCTTTTGTCAGTGCTGCTAAGATTTAAAGATGGCTTAAAAGCAGCAGGCACATAGTCATGTAATTCAAAGGATGAAAATGTTCTGTATTCATTCAAATACTCTATACAAATCTATCTATATAGATTTCCTCCATTTCTGTGAAGTATTAAAAATGAATATTTTTTAATTACTTAAAAAGACAGTTTTCACATTATATACATGTGATCAGTAGTCTTGTGAATTTGTCTTGCTACAAATACAAAATATGCCATATGGTATCGGTTATGCAGATTTGGCACCATGCAACAGATTATGGCCATTAGTGAATTGCCTCACTTCACATGATGCATATTTAATGCTGGTATTTATTGAGAAACTGAGAGAAACCTTGGTGTTGTTTTTTTAAACACAAACTAATCAATTACACACAGGTACATACAGGATCATATACCTTTTTGTGAATAGCTAGATAACCATATATACCTTTTGTAGTTGACTTTATATGGGGTTATGTAATAAAAGGCACTAAGTTTGCTGAGGAGCAGTATCGCATAGCAGCCAATCAGCAGGGAGCATTTACCAGTCACTTCTTTAAAATCAAACATCTTATTGGTTGCTATAGGTTACTGCTACTGGGAAAACTTAGTGCCTTTTATTAGATATGGGGGATAGTGTCCTAATATTTAATACACATTTCTTAGCATTCTGCGATTTTCATGATTATAAGATGTTCTATTCTTATGGTATTACAGCAATATAATTAATGTACTTGGTCTGAAAACAACTGAAAACTGTGTCCTTTCTGGTGATTAAATACTTAGGTTGTACTTTATCCATGAAGCATAACTGACAGAAATCAGTGGCAAATCATGGCCCTTATGGACACTCAGTGGGTTGACCCCAAAATACAGGCAGGCTAAATATAAAACTGTCCTCCATCCTAAAATAGCTTACAATCTCACAATGGATGAGTGAAGTGGAGGTCAAACCGATATTAAAATAGAATTCATGAATTTATTCATCATGTCATGAGAGATCCTGTGAGAGGTCCCTGGTATTACTAGGTTCTGCACCAAGAGTTGTTAGTATGATGATGAATCATTTACTATTGGGAAGTTTAGCAAACTTATTGCAGTCTGTTAGAGCCAAGTTTCCCTCCCAGTTGGAGACTGACCTTGCCATATTCCAGTGAGTGATGATACAGAGTACATCTAGGTTAAAAGGAAAATTTATCATAGTTAACCTGATGTTCCTTTCCTTAACATACACAATATTAGTACCTCCCATCCCTTCTACAAAGGTTGTATTAAAACTTGTAACAAAGACTCCAAGGAGGAGGTGGGGTGGTTTTTAAAGTTTTAGAGATGGTCCTGATGAAGCATGGGGTCAGGGATATCCCAGTGAGCAACAATATGGAGTGTGTACAGAAAAGTCATGGTACTTACCTCTCATTTCTGTAGGTTAGCTTTCCTCTTTCCAGCTGGAGTGCAATTATAAAATATTACCACACAGCTTCAAATATGCATATGATCCTGAGTATTCATACAGTTCTGTCTGTGCTGCCTGTTCTTCGCCACTCAACCTTGGTCCTGTTCACTTTCAAGTACCTCCCAGTTATTGAATTCTAAGGGTATCCATATGTTCTAGTCCAGCAGATTCCAAGATTCAATATAGGTTTCATTCAAAATAGGTTAACAAACTCTGACCTTTAATCATGTTGCCACATTTTAAGGTGCCTGCTCTCCATTCTTTGCAGCAAATGATTTTTCCAAGGAAAGTAAAATAACATTTCTTGTTCCTTTCTCATGTGGTACCTAGCTATTTCCTGCTACTTTATGCAATAACCCACTTTAATCAAGTTACCCACATATTCGCAATAGCTCACTGTCCTGTAAGAGCAGCTGGTATTTCAGCTATGTGCCCAAGGCAATGTATTATTTTATGTTCAATATTTTTTTAACTTTAGGATAGATGGAATTCTTATCTCCAACCCCTTTTTATCCAGTCTAAAATCTTTTACCAAACAGTTTACCTTATCGAAAACAGTCTGAAAATAACATGTTCTGTAAACTTAATAGCTGTTTTGCTGACATTTTTTCTTCAATAAAATCTATTGGGTTAACTTTAACTTTGTATTTAGCCAATTCAGCCCTTAGAACCTAAAAGTGAATTGCACCTTTGTGATATTCAAACATTATATTTAAGAAAAAAATAAAAACATTAATTTTCTGATTCTGCCATGGGGAAACTACCAAATATTTGAGTCTTAAATAAATTCTTAAAATAAATGGGGAAACATTCAACTACAATAAGCCTTTGTTACTGGATATTTCTGAATCTAGCAAATATAAATTGGGTACAAGATATTAGAAGCGCTGTAATATTGGATGGTATTTTTTGTGAGAGTATGGTAAAGTATATGGATTTGGACACTTTTGTTAAAACAAATGATGATCTGGTATAGCTTCTGAACTAGTGTTAACTCTAGCGGCACTCATATACTTAGATTCAGCCCCAAGGTCTTAGCTTTAGTTGAGCAGGGGATTGGGAACTCGTACATACAACACAGTAGAACTTATTTAGTAACCTGACTGCAGCATTGTAAAACACGAAAATGAATTCATGTTTGACAACCCTGGAATTAGTCAACCAGGTGGTAAATGAGCTTGTTGGGGTAGATTTTATTAAAAGCTGGGGATTATTATTTAACTTCAGAAAATATTATGATTTTGGGTGTTTTTCCAGCGATCAGGATTAAGCCATTTGAGATTTTTCTTGAATATGAAAATCCCAGTAAAAAAAACATGATAATCCCACTCACGATACATTTGTTGCAAGCTGCAAAGTCGCTGATTCCCCAAAAGTGGAAACCCCCAACCCTCCCACATACAACGAGTGGCTAGCCAAAGTTGAGGAAATAAGAAAACTTGAGGAGATCTCCTTCTCAATACAAAACAAAAATCAGTATTATAAAAATATATGGACACCCTGGACTAACTACCTACAGAAACTGAGCCAAAGCGGGCACCCATAACATAGCATAGTAAAGTACTACTTGCCCTCCCACATTGCCCTCCCACATTAACCCCCCCCCCTCTTGCCCACTCAAATTTTTAAGGTATTACAGACATAGATAAGGGACAACGTGGTATCCACTGAAAAGGTTGTTAAAACTGTGTGATTAAGAAAATGTGAAAATATAAAATGTGCCAGTACAGGATAGTTATGACTTGTTATCAGATATGCCTTTACTTATTGCCAAATAACTATGTGTATGGCTGCTATTTCCCCCTCCCCCACCTTTTTCCTTCTGTATCCCTCCCCACCCCTTTTTTTGAAAAAATCAAAATAAAGAATTTAAAAAAACATGATAATAAAAAAGGGTTATAAATGTGCCTTTATGTATATCCACTGGCGTGGATCCAATTTTGTATATACAGTCTGGAAACCCATTATCCAGAAATGTCCAAATTACAACGGCCTGTTTTAATAAAATAATTCAAATCTTTAAAAGTGATTTCCCTTTTCTCTGTAATAAACTTCTACTTGATCCCAACTAAGATATAATTAATCCTTATTGGAGGCAAAACAATCCTATTGGGTTTATTTCATGTTTAAATGATTTTTGAATAGACTTAAGGTATGGAACCCAAATTACGGAAAGATTTGAAAAACCACTGGTCCCAAGCATTCTGGATGAAAAACTCAAACCAAACTTGATGTAAACAAGATGTAACAGCAGTAATACTGAAATATTAGGTACCTCTGCAATAGTGGTGCACTGCATCATTATGTCTACACAAGGGCAATGATGCCATGTATCATGGGGTATGAATGAGAAGTTACTAATAATTGCCATGTAGCATAGAAAAGTAAAAAGCAAATGTCTAGCCAAAATCAGCTTGAATCTGCTCATGTTTATGCATTAGCCACAAGTACATGAGTCTAAATTATGAAAATAGGATTTTTTTTTTAAATGCACATGCATGTCTTTTCCTGTTTTCACTGTGAATGTATTCATTACTGGGTAGCTTCCCTCACATCAAAATATTTGGCACATATGGATAGAGCAATCACAATGGTAACAAAAGGTATGCCAATGTGTGCCTTTTGTTTTTATATGATATTCTAAAGCTCCTTTTATACGTTCAATTGTGTGAATGAAGCTCTCAGGAATTCAGTGTGGCTGTCATTCGGTTTTATGCATAGCGGCATTTTGCATCTGAAACAAGATAAATTTATGGCACGTGCCATAGATACGGGTTTATGATGAGAGGGGACCACTTAGCAGAGGTGTAATTAGGTAACAATAAACCTATTGTATTACTTCAGATGCTGAGTGACTGTTTCTAAGGTGCAAGCACAAAAAGAAGCACTTGTCTCAGTTAGCTATACTACAAAACTATATTTTATATCCACTGAATACCTATGAGTTGCCCACTCATAATAAATACTACTGGCAGGGTAACATTTCCTTCTTACAAACTTTAAAATATGGGCCCCTTTTATCAAGATGCCACGCAAGACTTCTGTCACATGACTACTGACTATTATTTGCAACCAAGAGTCATCTTGTTTGTGAGGAGAGGACAAAGTATAGTAATTTGCCTGCAATCTAGTCTAACATTAGTGGCATTATAGGTTTGGGATCTATTATCCAGAATGCTTAGGACCAGGAGACTAGAGTAAATGATAACTTTTTTTTATCCATATTTAGTTTGCAAGATTTGGAACCCAAAGTAATATAATTAGAAGAGTATAATTTAGATAAATAAGAAAGCTGAGCAATGCAACATCTCCACATATATGGAAATTGGATATATTTAATAACAGAAACCTTCACTAATTAAAAGTGCATACAAATCAAGGTGCTTTAATTTGGAGAGATAGTATACCTTTAAAGAAAGTCTTTCCGTGTTAAAGCTGTATTTTGTGCCATTGTTTTGTAGCAATATTTGACTAAAAAAATCACTGTCTTCCCCCTCTTTTCTCACTCTTCTCAACCACCTTCTCTCTCTCTCTCCCACCCGCCCCCTCTCTGTGTGTGACTTGCTTTTCTATTTCCTTTTCTTCTGAGCATTCATCAGGTCACAGTCCCAGGATGCTGTGCAGGGAAAAACTTTCCCAATTAGTGTTGGAGCCTCTTACATGAGATATGAGGCAAAAAACTTTTTTTAACGATGGCTCAGAGAGCTCTGGCACTGTTCTTGTCTCATCAAGGTGGCAGATCCCACACCCTGTCTCCTATTAAACTGCTGTTCTGCTTCTCAGATGCATTTAATCTCCGTCCTTATGTAACAAGCAAAAAAATCCTTCACGCAGGAGCCATTTAAAACAAGCTCTTTTGTATAAGACAGGTATGGGCTCTGAGTGCTTAGGACCTGAGCTTTACTGGATAATTTGTTTTTCTGTAATTTGTATCACAATACATTAAGTCTGCTAAAACATGTAAACATTAAATAAACCCAATAGGATGGTTTTTTTAATACAGAAAATCCAATCAATACAGATTTATGAACACTTCTAAAAAAATAGAATGAATTGATTATAATGGACTCTGGATATAGGGTTTCCAGATAAGGGATCCCATACCAGTACAATCAAGTTTGCAGACCTCTTTCTTTTTTAACCCTTGCTCTTCTTCCTATGTTAGTCATTATTCTGTCCAGGTTCCTGATGATGCTTAGGCTAATGCTACACGTGTGGGTTCTCAGCAAGCCGAATAACGCTTGCCGAGAATACGCCCGCTACTGTCAATTCGGCCTACCAGGGACCTTGTGTTTGCTGGTAGCTGGTCCTCTGGGCTGAGCCAGACTGGGTAATAAGAGCAAGGACTGTTCACTATTCATCACTGTTCAGTATTCCCTTTGTCCACGCCTCTAATCCAGCTGCAGGCAACAGCTCAATTAAGGGGCTATTTAAGCCTGTTTCCTGCTACACCCTGTTGCTGGATCATTGGACATTCTGCCTAGTCTAAGGCTAATGCCACACGTAGCGTATGGAGTGTATTTTCGGAAAGGGGAAAAACACCCGAATGAATGGAATACGCTCGGATGCAGGCACAAGTAGGCATGCAATTTAGTCAGATATTGGCTACATGTGCCTGCACTCGAGCGTATTCCATTCGGGTGCAGGCACAGGTAGGGGCATTTTTGAGTGCTTGGAGCGTTTTCTTGGCAAGCGTTTTTCGGTTTGCCGAAAATACACTACATACGCTACGTGTGGCATTAGCCTTAGACTAGGCCTTAGACTAGGCAGAATGCCCAATGATCCAGCAACAGGGTGTAGCAGGAAACAGGCTTAAATAGTCCCTTAATTGAGCTGTTGCCTGCAGCTGGATTAGATGTGTGGACAACCAGCAAACACCAGGTCCCTGGTTCCTGACAGATGTGGGTGCCCAGGTTTTGAGCTTGGCACTATACAAGGGAGAGGACCAAAAATCAGAAACAGGACTGGATGGACTAGGCATAGAGACAGGACAGGCAGGATCAAACAGGACTGAGGCAAGGCCAGGAACAAGTTGAGGCAAAAGTAGTGAGACATAGGGGCAAACAACAGCTACAACAAGCTAATGCTGAAGCAAGGAAGTGAGGTAAGGTAAGAGCTTAAGGTGGCCACACACTGTAAGATCTGCTCATTTGGTGATCTTCTCCTGATATGCCCACCTAAGGTTGGCGATATCGGGCTAATTCTGGCATAGGTGCCATCAGACCGAGTACCGCATCAATGATCCAATGGTGTTCCCCATCCAACAGAAAATCCTGCCTGACCTGGCCAATTTTAGGACAAATCTCGGTTGGGTAGGCCCAGGTGGGCACTGCGCTCACACATGGGCAGATAATCAGTCTGAAGGATCCAAATCGGCAGCTAGAAACTGCCATTTTATGTCCAACTTTAAATAGGGTGTAGCTAACAATAATTGCCTGGCCTCAAATAGGGCTGCTGGTCTGCAATGAAACAGGCAGGTAAGATGATCAGATTCACTGCTCTCCTAGCCTTAGTGCTTTAAGGCAGAACAGCCAGTAACCAGGTGGTTTTCTGGTCAAATATCAGTAGAGCACATTTTCTCAAAAAGATTCAGCACTTGCTTGAGGAATGTGTTTCATCTCTCCAAAGAAGTAGACATATGTTGTGAGTGTGTCTGTTTTGTTTCAAACGAAAAACAGCCTTTTAGTTAGCACACCGGACAACCATAGTATCTAAAACTTCAGTCTTTATTCATTTCCTTAAAAGCATTGTGCCTAACGCGTTTCGTGCGCATGGGCACTTAATCATGGGCATACAAGAGACAGATAGTACAAGGTTTAAATAGTCAGCTAATCAGTGACATCACACACACTTGGAATCATTTTAAAAACATAGGAAACGAAAAGACAGAACACATAGAAACTGTAACAAACTCCCCTAAAGGGAATGTAACAATTCACATATTAATAAAGATACTATAGCAAACTTACTTGGAAGGAATGTAGCAATTTACATCAAAGATAGAGTTTAAGCCATACGGATGGCGAGTGCCCAACATAAAAATCCATTTTACCTCTGCTTTCAAGAGTCTAGTCCACATGTTACTGCCTCTCTCGTCCGGAAATATTCGATCTATTACCTGAATTTGCAACATGGTCTCATCTCCATTGCAACAATTAATAAAATGTCTTGAAACCGAACTATTCCCATTTCTTGCAGTTATAAGCCCAATATGTTCACGCATTCTACATTTAAGTGAGCGGATCGTACATCCCACATATTGGATAGAACAACGAGCGCAAGTTAGTAAGTAAACCACATGGTGGGTATTGCAATTCGCATAAAAGCGCATCTCAAATGATCTCTGGGTTACGGAGCTATTAAATACAGTGGAGCAATTAATGTGGGTACACGTAATACATCTTCGTGCCCCACAAGGGTACATTCCTTTGGTTGTGAGCCAAGTGGTTTTAACTGGTTCTGATTTTAATACTGTCGGAGACAAATGATTACCCAAGGTGACTAGGGTGGCATGAGTCAGTCCTCAAAAGGGAATTCCCGGAGCAGGGCTTCCTAAAGGTGTCAGGTGCCTAAGCACCCGGACCATACAACGGCTTTGGTGAGAATTAATTGATTTATCTATCTTTATTGAGACTGTATATTCATTGGTGGCGGGCCCGGGGTTTGTACACCTGGGCCAACTAATCATTTGGGTACGGTTACCTTATATACTTGATTTTGTATATTTTAGTGCTGCCTTGTTATCTATTAATTAATTTACTAGTTTTGCTTTTGGGGATTTATTATTTTCTTGTTTGTCATTGTCTGTTTTGTTTTAATAAGACTTGTCTGTTCCCTGTCTGATTCTGCCCCAACCTTGGTGACTTGTGCTAGCCTGAATAACTAAAAAGCATGCAAATTTGTGTATGGATTGACACTCTGCAGAAACGTGCTACCATTCAAACATGCTTCTCTGCAACATGTGGTAAGTACCAATGCAGCCAGCAAGATTTATCCAATGAACTGCATGCATAGATGCCAAGATGCCCTCTAATTACTGGTAGCCTGGAGGACACATTGCACTGCATTCATTCAGGGCCGGATTTAAGTTCTCGGCGCCCCGAGGCCGCCCCCGCCTCCCCCCCCCCGAGTGCGCATGCGCGAACGCGCGGCGCCCTCTACCCCGAAGTCCGCATGCGCAATCGCACATTTAAACTCCCATATGGAGCAGTGGGGAGAGGTCCCGACTGCTCCGTATGGGAGCCAAATTTAAAAATTCTGTTGCGGCGGGGCGGCATGCCGCCCCTAAACTTGTGCCGCCCTAGGCCCGGGCCTTTGTGGCCTTTCCACAAATCCGGGCCTGCATTCATTAATGAGCCCTAAAATCTGTTGATAGAATTGTATTCCATCTGTTCAGGTACTGTATTCCTTGATGTTTCTTCTAATACATTAGGCTCTCTTTTTAAGCATAAGGACTCCTTTTTAGACCAGGAAGTATCCAAGTAGCCAAGGGTCAAATCACATGCAAAATCACATCCCTTAGGGGCACATTTACTAACCCATGAATGGGCCGAATGCGTCCGATTGCGTTTTTTTCGTAATGATCGGTAATTTTGCGATTTTTTTCGTATCTTTTGCGATTTTTTCGTATCTTTTGCGATTTTTTCGGCGTCTTTACGATTTTTGCATAAAAATGCGAGTTTTTCGTAGCCATTACGAAAGTTGCGCAATGTCGCGATTTTTTCGTAGCGTTAAAACTTTTAAGTTTTAACGCTACGAAAAAGGCGCGACTTTGCGCGCAAGTGTTAACGCTACGAAAAAATCGCGACTTTGCGCAACTTTCGTAATGGCTACGAAAAACTTGCGTTTTTATGCAAAAATCGTAAAGACGCCGAAAAAATCGCAAAAAATACGAAAAAAATCGCAAAATTACCGAAAAAGTCGCAAAATGTTAGTTTCCAATCGGAATTTTTCCAATTCGGATTCGAAATCGTGTCTTAGTAAATCAGCCCCATAGTGTCCATTTATAGAGCACTTGTATGAGGATGATTTTACCACACCCCACTCCTTGCACCTTGTACATGGCACAGCACTGTGAGGATGCCCAGATTTGTTGGAATGCCACAAAGGCCTGGGCCAGTGGTGGCATGAAGTAAGGGACAGCCATGCCATGTGCATTTGTTCCTGGAGCACTTGGGACTCAGCGTACAAGAAATTTGACAATTGTTTAAATCTCCCATGTCAAATCATAAGTGGTCCTGCAACTGTCAAGTGCAAGCAGGAGAGTGGGTTGTGAAATGGGGGTGTGGGGGACTGATGGCCTTGGGGCACTGAAGGAACAAATATGGACCTGCCTGTGGGTTGTAAATGAATAGTTGTACCTTAGTCATTTAATTATGTAAGGCAAATCTTAGAAAGAAGTTAAAAAAAGAAGAGAAATGCATTTAAAGTAAGCATTAATTGCATTTAGTAATTGTAAATTTACTTTGCAATGTTTAAAAAATGTTTTATGTTTGTAACTTGTATTTCAGTATTTCCAGTTCCAGTTTCAATTGCATTTTTTGTCATGCTTGCTTGTCATGTTATGTTAAAAGTCTAATATGTACCGTGGTGTAGGGATGTATATCGATACTAAAATTAATGGATCAGTGCCTCACATATGGAGGCTGCTGGTTACAGGTCATAGCACATAAAGGGGTCATCAAAGGGTACCCATCAAAGAAAGCAGTAAGGGTGCACTTGCTGGAGAACAAACTGGTTGCTGCATTATTTATACTGTCAGTATCCTTCACACCTGAGGTATTCTAAACCCACCCTTTTGGCACAGCAACAATGACTAAGTAGTAACTGGAATCCTCCTAAAAGTGTGACTTACTTTCAGTCCCTTAACCCCAGTATAATATTTCTCTTCGCCACCCCAATGTCTATGGCAAACAATAACATTTTACAATGATTTTTCAACCTCCCTTCTTCACCTGATGTCTATTTCTGGGGCCTTACTGGTGTCCTGGCTTACTGTTCTCTTCAGGCTTTATCTCACATCCTCCAGCCTTCATATTCGGATCTCAATATGCATATCTGTAGACAGAGGAATATGACTGTGTGAAAAATTACCTGAAATGGACATTTAGGAGGTCATTTATCAAGATTCCAGGAAAGAGTGCATGATCACCTAGGGTGCATGTGTGCACCTCTTAATGCTTACAGCACTTCTGGCTGGAGTCTCTCAGTATTCTGCACATTGTGCTGTTAACTACTGTATATGGGGGTATTCCCACACAGTAATATTCAAGCACTTTTTTACATTTTCAACAACAATTTAAATGAAACACATTTTTATCAGCATTATAAATCATGGGGTGGTTTGTTTAAACTGCTTCTATATCTTCTATCATAATATAGGTAAAGGGCAATAGAGCAAAACAGAAACTCACAGTTCATCTTGAAATCCATGGGCAGGGTAGAATTTTTTTTTACCAACCAGTGGCATAAGACAGGCAGAAAACAGTTGGGTATATATCATTCCTTCAACCACGCAAGTTGCAGGTAAAACTTAGTCCCTGTGAAAAATGTAAAATGAAACAGTAGAATTCTTAATGAATCAGATTAAAGTAAGATTTAGTTCACGCCATAAAACCATATATTTTTGGAAAGTACACAAAAGCAAATACAAAATGGGTAAAGATGTCTTTCTACTCCAAACTACCTGACTGCAAAGCTTTTTCTGAAAATTTAAATTGTTGCAATTGTCTGCATTTTTATTATTGTTTCATACAAAACTAAAACACCCTAAATATGAACTCTAGGGGTCTGTGATAGTGTTTTATGGTCAATATGCATGGAGTTACCAAAGTATGAAGTCTGTAGGGACCCCAAATGAAAATAGTGCATATGAATTTTATCGGCTGCCTTAATTTGAACTTTTTTACTGATGAATGATGGGTGATATCCCTACAGTGAGCACCAACCATTTGTCTTTTTGGTTACATTAATGTGGGTATGGTCTTAAAAATGTTTGCGTTAATATGGGTGTGGTTTAAAGTGGGTGTGATTGAAAAGAGGAGTGGTCAAAAATGACTTTTATAATTCCAGCCCTTGGTACCACAGAAGTTGGACAGCACTGTTTAAAAGCATTGAGTAGAGGAGTATTACAATAAAAATGTTGCAGCATTCAAAGCTATTGCTTCCCCCTGAGGAGATGCAATTTCACAGAAATTAAGAAGTGTAGTGATGGCATCCCTCTGCATCTTTCCCCTATTTCCAGCACTGTTCACACCAAAATCTGCTCTGTGTGTGTGCGCCCAGGCAGACACTGTGTGTGTGTAAGTGCGCTTACAGCAAGAAGCAAGAGTGGCTTTTTCTCCACCTTTGTTTACCTAGAAAGCAAACTGGCCTGGTGTGCCATTAGACTTAGAAGCAGAAGTATGAATTCAGAGCAGTAAAATTCCCCCACTCATTGTTCATTCCTTTTATCTCACCATTTGATAAATAGACCTCTAAAAATACAATAGGAATGAATAGAGTGTGGGGGAATTTACTGTCATGTACAGGTATGGGATCCCTTATCCGGAAACCCGTTATCCAGAAAGTTCCGAATTACGGAAAGGCCTTCTCCCATAGACTCCATTATAAGCAAATAATTCTAATTTTAAAAATGATTTCCTTTTTCCCAACTAAGATATAATTAATCCTTATTGGAGGCAAAACAATTCTATTGGGTTTATTCAATATTTAAATGATTTTTAGCAGATTTAAGTTATGGAGATCCAAATTACGGAAAGATCCCTTATCCGGAAAACCCCAGGTCCTGAGCATTCTGTATAACAGGTCCCATACCTGTACTATAAATGTATTCTATGATAAATCTGCCCCTTAGGGGCTCAGTTATCAAAGAACGATAGCTTTTGAATACAAAAAAAATCGTATTTTTTGTACTGTGCGTAATTTTTGCTACATTTTCGTTAATTTGCACAACTTTTCCATACTTTGCGACAAAAAGCGTGACAATTAGTGCAACAAAATCGTATTTGTTGCGCCGAGTACGAAAGTTGGAGCTGCAGAGTACCATTGAGTCCTATGGGAGGCTTCCAAAAACATGCACGGTAAGATCAAAGTCAGAAAGGTTTTCCTGCCGTTTCCAATCGTTTGGATACAAAAATTTTGTGACAATATGATATTATCGTGACTATTTTTCCGTAAGCATTTCCGTGATATTTGCGATCATCAGAAGTTATCGTATCTAATCTGAATTTTACCCATTTCGGGATTCGAACTCGTACTTTGATGAATCAGCCCGTTAGTGTTTGCTACATCTGTTACTTTTGCACTAAGACTTTTGATTTAGATATTTTACCATGTACCACCATGTCTTTGCATTAAAATAAATAATGATCACACATTTTGTTTTTCTGTTCCAACAAATGCCGTGCTATGTTGTGCCTAGGTATGCCACGGTGTACCTTGTCAATATGTCAGCCATGTGATCTGTACTCTAGCTCAAAGATTACTTTGCTGTGTGCACTCCCACCTGTGTGTAATGCTTTGCACAGGACGATATGCTGCAGACAAAACACTGATATCTAAAATGCAATCATTTTGCTTCTTCTACAAATGGTAAAGCCATTAATAAGGTGGAGGAACCCTCCAAAATATTTTCCTTCTAGCTCTACAACATCTTTATCACTGAGCAGT